>NW_027203381.1:1542500-1562500 GCF_024711535.1 Dipodomys merriami
ACACGCGCCGCCGGGGGAGATGTCAGCGCCGCTCCTCCTTCCCACAGTCACGGATCGAGCGGCGTCTGTCACCCGCCGGAGCGCCCCTTGGTGCCCTCCGGATCGCCGCTTCTTCCGGGAGAAATCTAGTGCGGACACATTTTGATCGTGGATTTTTGGGGGGGGGGGGCGGTCTTGATCCTCCAACAGAAAAAAAATGGAAAAAAATATCCCCAAAAGCACCCCCACCTCCAGAACAACAACAACAACGGCCGGCCAGCCACCACCGCCCCCCGCGGAGTAGGCTGGGCGCGGGGCGCGGGGCGGGCGTCCGCTGGGCGGGCGAGGTGAGCGCGCGCGGCCCCCCAAACTCCGGCGAGAGAGGAGATGCGCTCTCCCTCGCTCCTCTTTTCAGTGAAATATAACACACATTCGGATCGCGGAGCTTTCAGACAGTCTCAACTGATAGACAGACACATCGAGCTGCTTTTCCTGCTTCAGTTCTTACTCCTCCTCCTCTCGCCAACGTCACCCTGACAATTACAAATAGGTCTCACACAAACCCTACCTGTCAATCTTTTTAATTGCTTTGTTTTCTTTTTTTTCCGGAGCTAAACAATATGACACACACACACACACACACACACACACACACACACACACACACACACACACACACAAAGAAATCTTAATACAACATAACATTAAAAAACGACTGCACGTTGGAGGAAGACAGTGTAGGGTTGTTATTGTGATCCAGTGGCTGAGCCCCGCTAGAACCCATGAGTTCTCAGCCTGGTTAGGCAGACACCAGCTCCTACCGAGTCCTAAACCTGAGTTCTCCTCCCCCGTGTGTATGAGCATGCACACGCACCCTCCTGGATCCGAACCACCCTTGGAGGAATCGTGCCCTGTCGGGGGCTGGGGGGGGTACCTGTGTCACTTTTGCACGCTTCGCTTCATGGGGGGGGGGGTTGTGTTTTGTCTTTTACGTTTTGGTCATCAAGCAAGGTGTTTTAAAACGCACATCTTAAAGACAAATGTCAAAATGGGCTTAGTTCATCTCGGGAAAGGATGGACGAATCCAATGCGGGCGCTCCGTCGAGGGCGCGTGGAGAATGTGGCCCACGCACGCGCGCCACCGGGGAGGGCTCCCGCCGCACCCCGCCCCTGGGCCGCCCCACCGAGAACTTTCCAATGTTTCCAGGGCTCTGCGAATTCGGGCCTGCGGTTCCAGCGTGTGTTCTCTCCCGGTGGGGAACCTGGAACCGGCCATGGAGCCACTTAACACATCCATTCAAGTGAAATAAAAAATACAAAAAGCCACCCACAAGATCTAGGCCAAGGTAAATAAAAATGGCTTAATTCGCGTGACTTGCACGGGACGGAACTAGGGTACCGGGGCGGACGAGGCGGTGGGGCCCGTGCGGGCCGCCGTGGGTGCGGGGCGAAGGACGCTCGGGGCGCCCCCCGGCTGCGGGCCCCGGCCGCGGGACTCCGCGCCCGGCCCAGGCCCCGGCCGCGCCCCGCCGCCCCGGCCGCGCTCGGGGTTGATTCGTACCACCTTGCAAGGAAGTGAACGCTTCGCACGGGAAGGGGAGGCGCCTGCGCCGGCCGCCCGGCGCCGCGCAGCCCGGGGCCGCCCGGGGCCGCCGCAGCTCGGCCCGCGCGGCGATCGCCGGCGCCCGGGCCCCCTCGCCGCCCCCCTCGCCGTGGAAGGAGTCGAATCCGGCTCGGAGCGCGGGAGGGTGGGGATCCCCGGCGCCGCTCCCGCGCCGGGGGAAGGGGGAGGGCGGAGGGAGCCGCGGCCAGTCTGCGCCGAGCAGATTCAAACCAAAACAAAAAGATTAAAGGAGCAGCAGCCGAGCGGCCGCGGTGCGGGGCCGCGGGCCGAGGCTGGCACGCCCGGGCTCGGCGGGGGCTTCCGCGGGGCCGGGTGGGGGAGGGCGGGGGCGGGGGCCGGGCGTCGGGGGAAGGGGGGTCGGGGGGAGGGCGCCGGCCGGAGGCGGGGCGGGCCCGCCCGCGCCTGGCGGAGCCGGGAAGAGCGGCCCGAGCCGGGCGCGCCCCGAGGCGGAAGCCGGCGCGGGCTATGCAGCGGCTGGCGTCGGCCGGGGCGCGAGCTATCGTGGACATGTCGTACGCGCGCCACTTCCTGGACTTCCAGGGCTCGGCCATCCCCCGGGTCATGCAGAAGCTGGTGGTGACCCGGTTGAGCCCCAACTTCCGCGAGGCCGTCACCCTGCTCCGGGACTGCCCGGTGCCGCTCCCCGGGGACGGAGATCTCCTCGTCCGGAACCGGTGAGCCCGCCCGGCGCGCGTCCCCGCCCCGCTCGATCCCCGGGCCGCCCGCGTGCCCACGCCGCGGCGCGCGCTCGGGCGCACGGCCTGACTTGGCGAGGTCCCCTGCAAGTTGAACCCGCCGCCATCTGGCGAAGGCCGGCGTGAAGCGACTTGCCGGTGTGAAGATCCCGTGCCACCCAAAGTCCTCGTAGTCGGGGTGGGGGGGATGATTTTAATTTGGGATTCCCCTCCCCGCCCCCCGACTCCCCTCCCCCTTCCTCTCGCCCGACGGGATAAAACCGACGGGACCCAGAAGGGAGGCTCTCGCCCGGCCCACCCGCCGGCGCTCTCGGCTCGGGTGCGGCCGTAATCGCGGCGGAGCCGGCACGGTGGCCTGGAGGACAGAATCCCGGGCCCGTCCGGCTACTGCGGTCCCCGCCGCGCTCGGCAGCCCGTCGCCTGGCGGAGCGCGCCGCGGGCGTGCGGCGTCCTCCCCGCCGCCGAGGTGCGCGCGCGGGCGGCGCCGGCTGCCTGGTCTGCCCCCGAGGGCACCCGGACGGGCGCTTGGCGCGTGTCCTGGGCCGTGGGGCCCGGCCCGAGCAGGGGCCCCGGAGTGGCTCGCCGACTTTACGGCCACCCTGGTCACTGTCAGACCTGCCGAGGGTCTCGCCCATCCCACACTCGCCCCGTCACGTCTTTCCACCTCACTGATCTTTAGTAACTGGCGACCGGAAGGAACGCCGCCTCCCCGCGGAGGCCGTGCCCGCCCGGCGCCCGCGGCGCCCGCGGTGCCCGCGCTGTTCTCGGCGCCCCTCGGCGCGCTGAGCCCCTTCCCGTGGCGTGGTGGGGTGCAGGGCGAACAGTTCCCCGGGGAGGAGTGAGTGTCGAGTTCCACTGCAGGGCACGGCGGGCAGGGACGCACGGCCGGGCCGCGGGGTCTGCGGGGCGGTGCGGACCCGGCCCCGGTGTGCGGAGAAGGAGTCAGAACTCGGCCCCGCCAAGGGAAAAGAAGGGCTGAGCGCGCCTCCGCGTGCCACGCCCCGCGCGCCCCTCGGCTTTGCCGGTGGAGAGGAGACCCACGGAACCTTTTCCCACAAACTTGCAGGGGGAGTTCCACGCAGGTTTTTGGTTTTTTGAGATAAAATTCAGCTTGGAGCTGAAACACTCTTGTAAATACAGACATTGCTGCGCGAATAAAATCCCTTGTAGAAACAGGTGGGATCCTGGGGAGGGGTGACGAGGCGCCCCGGGGAGACAGGCTGAGAGGTGTGGGGAGTTAGAGGCCTGGGACCACCTGGGGCGCAGCCTGGGCCTCTGGCCTCCACCTGGGAGGCTGAGCCGGGAACCTGCCTCTGCCAGCCCAGGTTCCCTCCAGGCCACTCCTCTTCGATCAGGCTAAAGGTCGGGGCCCCCTGTTCTCCTCCCTCCTCCCCCCAGGGCTGCTCTGCCGCAGCGGCCCAAGGACACTGGGGTTGGTCCCCGGCCAGGGAGCAGCTTGGGTCCCTGAATTCAGTGACTTGGAGGAGACAGGCTCCCGTGTTCAGAAGTCAGAGCGGGTTGGTTTTAAAAGCATGGCTCTCTTCCTTCCGCGTCGGCCAAGAATACCTTGTAATATAAGTAGTGTATTTTGTAGGAACAACTTGACCTCTATCTTCGACCTCGAATCCACCGCAGAGAATGTAAACGCCAAAGCAAAGGGAGCCCGTTTTGAGTGCATTGGAAGGGGCCGGATCCTTGTCTGGCCCTTTAGCTATTTTACTGAAAAATCCAGCCCTCGATGGTCCTTCCTTCTGTGGCATTATACCGATTTTTTTTTTAATAGAGGTCTAATAATGTACTGCCCTGGAGTTGATTTCAATCCAGGACCAAGGCTCCCGAAACGGTGGTGCTCGCTGCGTTAAAAAGTGATGCAAGCCCCCCGCATTTTTGGCATCAATAAAACCTCCTCGGGAATAAATGGTTAAGCCCGGATTGGGTTGTTGGGAGGTCAGGGCTGACTCTTCCCCGCGGGGAGCGCCTGCCCACCCTCTTCCAGGTGAACCATGTTCAGGCTCTCCATCCACAGGGAAGGAAAGGCTTCCCCGACAGAGGCGGCTGCTCGGAAAAGAAAGTTTGCCATTGAGAAAAGGTGTGCGGAGGGGTGTGTAACATCGCTCTAGAATGTTCCGCCGGTGCTAGCCCAGCCCTCACCTTTACCGGGTTACTCCTGAGAACAACTTCCTCTGCTCATCCCTGGGAAAAGAAAGAACGCACCAGGTTAAGTCCGTTTGCGCACTATTTTTAGCTTTCTCGCTCTGTCTCGCTGTCTCTCTTTTAACCCTAAAAAGGTGGCAGGTCACTTCGTTTCCCAAATCTCACGGTGTTCTGCTCAGGTGCGTGACGGGCGCCGGGCTGGGCTGGGGTGGACGCCTGGCCTCTCCCCAGGCCCAGCTCTCTTGGCTCCTTTTCTTCTCCCCCTCCCCCTCTTTATCTGTACTGTTGTTTTCAGGGGCGGAGGGTGGGGCGGGACGCTTTCCTCGCCGAGGCTCCAGTGTGCGCGCGCCCTCGGACTGGAGAGGTTTTCCTCGGGCTCGGGTGCCCTGCTGTCCGTGCCCGCGGGGAGGGGTCGGCGCCGGTGAGCGCGCACAGGCGGGAGGCTTACGGAGTTGGGGAGAGTCGGGGGGCGCCCGTCGGGCCGCAGGGAGCTGCGCCTGCCGGGAGCACCGGCTCCCCAGGGCGGGCGCGGGGTGTCCAGGCCCCGGCTCCCTCGGCTCCCCTCCCCTCCCGCGCAGCCGGCCGCCCTTGGCCTTGCTCACGGCCTGGCGACCCCCGCGCCTCCAGCCCTCCCTCCGCTGGCGCCCAAAGCCCGGCGAAGACCGCGGTGAGGACTGGCGGCGTGGAGTTGCATCTGGGCGCGTGGCGTCCTCGAAGCGGGATTCCGGGGACGGTGGGCGCCTCCGGACCACCACGGGCCCAGGGACCCGAGAAGGCCGGCGCGCCAGGCCCCGCCAACACGGACGGGCGGTACCGCAGCCTCGGGTGCGAGGGGCAAAGGTCACGAGGATCCCCTGCGGAGCCCGTCCCTCTCGGGGTCGCCGCGCCTCTCTCCACGGGAGGCCGCAGGCCCGAGCCCTGCCGAACTTGGCCTTGCCGCCCGGCCCGGATGGGGGACCGGGCTGCCCTCCTCCCCGCGCCCCAGCCTGGGCGCTCCGGCTCCGGGCCGCAGACGCCTGGGGGCCCCTGGCAGGAGCCGAGCTGGGCGTCCCTCGGAGCCACCCCGCCTCTCCTCCACCCAGACCTGGCCCGGTGCTCGGCGGGGCCGGCGCGACTGCCCGTGAAATCGAAGCCTTTCCAAGGGCCGCGCCTGGACATGGAGAGCGAAACCGGCGGCTTCCTGCCCCTCCAACAACACTGGACCCGGTGCCGAGCGCCAGGAGCGGGAGGCGCGCGGCCAGCCGCCGGGATCCCCGTGCGGCCTTGGTGCGTCCGGGGCGCCGCGGCCTTGGGGCCCCGGGAGCCGGACGGGGCCCCGGGAGCCGGACGGGGCCCCGGGAGCCCGACGGGGCGGCCGTGAGCCCTCATCCAGACCTTTCTCCATGGTGGACGGCCAGGGCCCGCCGTGAGGAGTGTGTACGCGCCGTGGAACACACCCTTCCACCGGGCTGGCTTACTAAGTTAAAAGTGAATTCTTCCTGAACGACCTACTGGCCAGCTCGCCTCCCGCCACCAGATGCTCCATCTTCTGGTCTCATTGCAGGGGGAAATGGCATGTTTGGGGTCCGAGAAAGTGTCAACGCCACCTCCTGACAGTCTTAGCAGATGGTCCCCCCTGCATATGGGGGTATCGTCGATAGGAAGTATATGTATACTGGGGGTGGGGGGGGGCGTTCTGGCCTCACAATTAAAGTGAGTCTGGATACCGAAATGAAACTAATCATCTGGTCTTAATCACTATGCCTCTGCTTCTTGTGGAGGAGAAACACAATGACTGGCTTTCCTTTTCATCTGGAAGGGACTGTACAATGTTGAACGTTCCATAAAAAAATCATTCTCTCCGATTTGTGTTCCAATTAATCAAAATGCGTGTTTTCAAACCAGACATATTTGCACCAGAGAGTTTGCTGCAGCCATTTCCAACCAGCCCCAGCAGTAACATGTAGCAACCGATGACCTTGCATGTCCCATCAATCTTTAATAATATCATTGTCATTACTATTATTATCTGAAGTGTTAAATTGTTGCCAGAATCAATACCAGTGTACTTCTTTGGATATATTTTATCCCAGTGTTGTTTTTAACATCTTTGTTAAGAGGCCAATTAATTTCCAACTCCTAGCCCCAGTGAAGTTGTATATAATGAGGGCCTCCTGTCTTTTTTTTTTTCTTTCTACTTGTTTCTCCTTTTGAAAGGAAGAGGATAGAAGCAAGTGACACATGAAATAAATCACTTGCTGACTAAAGTGATACAAAATTCTCCCTAAACTGATATAAAGAGGAAAATATGCCAAAACTCTGAGTGTAGAGCTAGTTAGTAGATGACCATTTTTTGGTTTGGGTTTTTTTTTTGTTTGTTTGTTTGTTTGTTTTTAAACAGAGCACGACTGGTTTTGTCTAATTCCATCAGATCCTACAGTTGTAACCCCGTCACAGCCACTGGATGTAAAGAGATTTTTTTTTTCTCGGCACAATATGAAGACCTTCACGAAGAAAGCATCTTAATACATGTGTGTGTTTGTTTCGTTCTAGATTTGTTGGTATTAATGCATCTGACATCAACTATTCAGCCGGCCGCTATGACCCATCGGTGAAGCCCCCGTTTGACATAGGCTTTGAAGGGCTGGGTGAGGTGGTGGCCTTAGGCCTCTCTGCTAGTGCTAGATACACAGTGGGCCAGACGGTGGCTTACCTGTCACCTGGGTCCTTTGCTGAGTACACAGTGGTACCTGCCAGAGCCGCCTTCCCAGTGCCCTCACTGAAGCCGCAGTACCTCACCCTGCTGGTGAGCGGCACCACCGCCTACCTCAGCCTGCAGGAGATGGGAGGGCTGTCAGAGGGGAAGAAAGTTCTGGTGACAGCAGCGGCGGGGGGCACAGGACAGTTTGCTGTCCAGCTGTCCAAGAGAGCCAAGTGCCATGTAATTGGAACCTGCTCTTCTGCGGAGAAGTCAGCTTTTTTGAAATCCCTTGGATGCGACCGTCCTATCAACTACAAAGCCGAGCCCGTGGGAAGCGTGCTCAAGAGCGAGTACCCGGAAGGGGTGGATGTGGTCTATGAATCCGTTGGGGGAGCCATGTTTGACTTGGCCGTGGACGCCTTGGCCACCAAAGGGCGCTTGATAATAATTGGGTTTATCTCTGGCTACCAAAGTCCTTCTGGCCTTTCGCCTGTGAACGCAGGAACGTTGCCAGCCAAACTGCTGAAGAAATCTGCCAGCATCCACGGCTTCTTTCTGAACCATTACCTCTCCAAGTACCAGGGAGCCATGGAGCGGTTGCTGGAGCTGTTCGAGGGTGGGGAGCTGGTCTGCCAGGTGGACGGGGGAGACCTGTCTCCAGAGGGCAGGTTCACCGGCCTGGACTCCACATTCCGAGCTGTGGACTATATGTACATGGGGAAAAACGCTGGGAAAATCGTAGTCGAATTACCTCACCCTGTCAGCAGTAAACTGTGAAAACAGAACGAGGGCATAAATCAAAGGAGAGAGAAAATGAGCACTGTATGCTGCAGAATTACTCAAATCAATTTATTTTTAGTTGGAAATGGATATATCTTAAAATAAAAGTTAGATGTTAATGAATACTCTCCTCCAGTGTCTCTCTCCCCCCCCCTCTGTTTTTCTCTCTCCCTCCCCTCCTCACTCTCTTCTTCTCCCTTAGGGGGAAAATGTGCCAATAAAAGTTCCTTCTATGGCTAAGAGGTAAAATGTTTACATTCGACTCTTTAGTCATGGACAGTCTCATTCCAGATTTTACTGTTCCAGGGAAGTAAATTAATTCCTGATGTAGGACCTGATCAAATCAGTATGTCCTCCGCTTGATGAGATTTAAAAATCAGTCTGGAAAATAGTTGCCAGAGTCGTCTTCACCTTGGGAGCACTGGCTCGGCCGCTCAGTAGCTGACAGGGAGAGGCGCAGAGTCAGCTGTCTGCAAAGCCCACGTGCTCAGGAAGTAGCCGTTCTTTTCTTTTTCTTTTTCTTTTGCCCAGAAATCACTAACAAACTATCAAAATAGACATGTGAGGGAAGAACTTCCCTCCATATTTGATCTGGTTAAGCTATTGGGAAAGTCACTCTGCAAACACAGATGTACCTGGAAGTATCTATCTGAGATTTGATACCTTTTATACATACTACAAAGTAGAAGTTTTCCCTATTCTTTTTAGCTGCAAATATTAATGCTAGGTTTGGGAAAGGGGAATTCTAGAGTCGAGGGGGAATTTTAATTTTAATTTCTTAATTACTCTCTGCACAGGAAAGGGCCAGTATAACTCTATGCTCCTTTCACAGTGAAGTTCCCAGATCCTAGCAGGGACGGCCGACAGGATCCGAGAGCCCATCCTGCACAAGCGTTGCCACCGTGCACGTCCACAGCCTGAGGACCCAGGTCACAGCTCCGTGCTCATGTAGGAAATCGAGTCATGTACAATAGCACATTTGCTTCTCACTGGAGGTTCTTGGAGGTAGAAGGTGGGTTTGATCTATGGTAGCCTGTGTTCCCATTTCACTTCTCCAACATTGTGTTGGAATGAAACACTTCTTGTAAGTGGCAGTACACACATCCCCTGGCCACATGGGAGCCATGCAGCCTGCCCTGCGTGAGTCACCGAAGGGCTCTGAGTCAGGCCAGAAAGGACCACGCATCCTTAACCTTCATCACCCAAATGGCTTCCATCATGCCCATCGTGGAGTCAGAATCCCACGGTGCCATTCCAGCCGAAGGTGAAGCCCAGCCCATGATCTTCGCAGAGTCCTAGGTTTCAGGGCTTAATAAATACGAACTCAATTAAAGGGGCTCCAGGACAGTTGGGACCAGATTCCACTCATCTTTCGCTGCATCAGAAGAGCAAGGAAGATCTCGATGCTGAAGAGCCGTTAGTATCTGTTTTACAAGATTTACTCATTTTCAGGTACCTAATGTAGCCGCCAGCATGCACGCACAACAATACAATTTATATGGTAAATGGAACCAAATAATGGCCTCACTGAATGTTATGGCTGCACTGAAGGGAAATGTCACGGTAAATAGCTGCCAAATTATGGATCATGCCGAAGTGTCACAACTGCACTAAAGACAAATGGCACTGGAGGCTATTGCCACTGTGACGCTTTTGAGTTATGAAGAAGGGTAGCGGCCTGATGCGAGACTCTTTGTGTCCTCGTCATAGCAAAGGGCTATCGGCGCAGGGACAGAAAGCCTCATCCAGTGTGGTGCTTGGTTATTAATCTGTCCCTTCCAGACCTAACAGCTGTAGCAAAACAGAAAGAGACTTTGCTTGGCTCTTCCATACACAAACCAGGGCGGGGAGAGGTGGGTGGGGGGACGGGTTTTATGAATGTGGCTAAGCCTAAGAAATGACTGCTGATGGAAAAATGTGGTCATAAAATAATCTAATCAAAGAATATTATCAAATTTAACATAGTGTATGTCTGAAGAGCTCCGTTGCTTGCTATGCAGATAGATTGTGTGAAATGCAAGCAATCATGCACTTTCTCTCTGCCTAAAGACTTGAGGACAGAAGACATTACCAACTCAATTGCCTCTTGGAAACTGAAGTGTATCCCAGTTTCTTTCATTTTAATGGGAGGCTAATAAAGATAAAAGACCAGCATTTTATCTGATGGATCCCGTAAGCCACAGAATAGAAATTTATTATGTTTTGAGGGAATATGCTAAATTCAGCTATGTAAAAATAAAACTCAAACACTTGGGTTTAAAATAAAACATAATCTGAAAACCTCATGTGCTCTCTCTGTCCCTCAAACTGAGAAACTGCAATGCGTGCTGGTTTCGTTTATTCTCAGAAAACAAGCATGAACGATTCCGTCCATTCAGATAATGCCAAAAATACGTTTTAACGTGTTTATTTTTTTGTTCTTTGGAAAAATGATTTGTAAATTGAGGGTCACAGTTCGGCATCAGCTTCGTCCTGTGGGATTTGTGTTGAAGACCAGCCTGTAATGGGAGGTGAATGCGGTGAGGGTTCCCTGCACCTTTCTTCTCAACTGTATTACATATCACAAAAAGAGCATCCATAATTCAGGGCCATTGTCAGGCTTTGTTTTAGAGAAGGGGCCAGGGCAGAGAAGTCGTGGGGATGAAGGATTTCCCAGTTCTCCCTGTGCCCCGTGTGGCCTACTCCGCACGGTGGGTAAGGTCGCTGCCCGGGCAGGGTGGAAGAAAGAAAGGCCTCCCAAAGATCTGGAACCATCCGGGTCAGGACTTCTATACAGCCTAGCGCTTTTTCCTCCAAGCCTGTTTTGCATAGGAGAAATACCGACAATATCATTTTGGGGCCCATTAGCAATGACTTGCTGTTGACTGATTTCAGCATTTTTTTTATTTTTTTTTTTTTTTTTTTTTTTTTTTTTTTGTTGGTCGTGGGGCTTGAACTCTGGGCCTGGGCGCTGTCCCTCAGCTCTTCAGCTCAAGGCGAGCGCTCTTCAGCATTTTTTTTAAAAAGGAAAAATCCAAGGGATAGTTTGCAAAGAGATGACAAGTTTCACATGCTCTGTCTGTTCTATAAATTGTCTGCTTGCATGGGAATGGGGCTCCTTGAGATTGGAGGGGAGCCTCTGTAAGTGGTCATTAGTATTACATGCAGTATTTATCTAATGAAGGTGCGGTGACAAGGAGGTGCTGCCGTTATTCAGAGGGACGCCGCTCTGGGCTGGGGGTGGCAGAGCAGCTAATGAGGATATAACGTCTCCGGGCCCCACAGGCCTGCCTCTCTCTGCTCCCCACCACGAGACGCTGGAAACTTGACAAATGACATCATTTAAGACGCGTGCCTGCCTTAGGGACCTGGTCTGGGGCTTCCTGTTTCTGGATCTTATTTGGGTAACATTTATAATAGCTACCCCTACTTGGACCTGCAGTGTTTTCACCCTTGATGGAACTTTCAGTCCGCAGGAAGCCATCCATCTGTTCTCTTTTACAATAAGGTGAGGTGCTCGGGACTGGAATGTCTCCCTAGCACACGTAAACGTGCAGGACACACCGTGCTGCGGGCCTGCACAGAAGTTAGATGGCAAGAGCCAGCCTTAATTCATGAGGTAAATAAATGATAAGATACATAGTGTCAGCTTGGGATGTTAATTTCCCAGAGGTTTTCCTATCATTAGCTTTAAGTAGGTGTATAAAGGGTATCAGTTCACGTCATTTATGAATACAGTGCATCTTGATCAATGTCACCCTTCCATCATTTTTCCAGAGGTCATTTCACAATTATTCTCATTTCTGCTTTGACTCTCTTCTAAATATTCTGTTATTTGTAGTATTCATTTAGAGACAAAATTGTGTGTGCCACCTGTCACTTTTGCAGTTGGGTGTTGTATGTGTGTGTGTGCATGTGTGTGTGTGTGTGCACTTGTTTGGGATTTTTGACAGTTTCTATAGCGCATTTCCCATTGTGGCTCAGAATCAAATATTTAGGATGATATTTCAGAAGCTCAATTACCAATACTGTGATAGTTTGGCATAGTCACTTCAAACTTTGAATTCTGTTTTACTAGCCCTTTTGTACCACGCTATTTCAACTCATAAAAGAAGAAATGAGTGGTATGAGATCCTTATTACTGTTACCAGGAGTAATCTGTGGGAGGTTGATCCAAATATGAAAATAATATTTTACCAACATGTATCAACTCAAGTAGTCCTTGGTAGTACTGAGCTGGTATTGAGAGTCAAATAGAGGCCATCTTTTGATTAAATATGCTTGACGTTTCGGTTTAATTCTTCCAGTGCCTGGCAGAAGTGCTACCCAGCGTTCAGTCTTGATCTGCTTGCCCAGGGTAGGCCTTCCCTCCGGTGCCTTTCCAGGGCCCCCCAGGAGGCACGGCTACATTCCAGAAATGGGGTACACGTCGCCCAGTAGTAGGGTAAGTGCCGCGCGAGGACAGTTTAGGGAAAAGCAATATGTGCTTCATATGTGCTGAGGAACATTGAGCCAAAAGCACAGAGATTTGAACAGCCCCCCAAAGCAAGGCTTTCCCTTGAAGGGCACTATCTGACAGTGTCTTTCTGCCAACATGAAATTAAAATAATAATGAAAACACACCCTGCTGATGGGTGCCAGCATCGCCAGCATCGAGGAAGAAGGAGGGATGTGTGGCAGCCCCGTCACCGCGCTGCCTCGGCCACTGTGTGACAAGCAGAGCAAGGCCTTTGGGTGGCACCATGGACGACAGAGCCGCGCGCACGTCCCGCTGGGGCGTCTTGGCCTGGACCCTGAGGAAAGGACTTGGCCGTGACCTGCATGCCCAAGCCCGGGATGGTGGCAGTCGCCGACAGAAGCCGAGTCCCAGAAGGATGTGTGTCCCTCTCTAGCCATCATAGACAAGGAGACCCACTGCTCTCTAAACTGGGCTTAAAAGGATAAGCTAGTTCCAACCATGTCTTGCCCAAGACCACGGAGTCCACAGGACTCCAGCCGTCCCTCAGATGCAGCCACTCGGGGGAGCGGATCCCACACAGAGGCTACCCTGTTTTGTCCCCTTGCTGATGAGAGCGTTGTGCAGGCGCAGCCACCCTGGGCTGGGAAGCGTCACGTGGCTGAGACAATCTCAACCCTGGACATGGTGTCACAGGCTGAGCCACCAGTCGGCAGCCGACTCTTCTTGTGCGGATCCGCTGTACCGGAGCTTGTACCGGAGCTTGAACTCAGCCTCAGCTTCTCCACTGAAGGCTGGTGCTCTACTACCTGAGCCATAGCTCCACTTCCAGCTCTTCAGCAATTAATTGGAGACATGCAAAGGCACAGTGCCTGTGTGCCTCTGAGCATATAAAACAGTATTTATTGAAATGAACTCCAAGGAATGGAAATGAGAGGTTTCTTTTCTCTGTTGTTATTTCTGTTTATTTTCTTCCTGTCTGGTTTGTTTCCTTTGTCTGTTTATAGGAGGGAGACATGGGCACAGAGCTCGAGGAAAAGTGAACAAGTACCGCAGTGGAGCTCTCTGGACACTTTTGAAAGTGAACTATGGAACTTGCAGGTGGAGATGGGAGGGAGGCGCTGTCCAAAAGGAAATGCACTCATTACCCGACTCATGTAACTGTAGCATCTCACTATGTCACCTTTATAATAACAATAAAGGAAATTTAAGAAAGAAGAATCTCGTACACTTTCCTGTCTGGCCAGCTTTAAACCTCTGTGCTCAGCTCTCAGCCTCCTGAGTGGCTGGGATTACAGGCAGAGCTGCCAGAACCCAGCATGGTCAACTCTTTCATCTGGCCCAATAAAGTAGAGTTCTCTGTCACTTGATTCTGTGGCAGAAATATCACAATCTTTTGGAAGAATAATAGAAGGAATTAATAACGGAACATCCACAGTTTAGTTTTACTGCCACAAGAAATTTCCCCAACAGTGTGTCCTTCAATACCAAATAAAGAAAGCCAGATAAAGGAAATCAGGTACAGTCTTTATTCCCAGGATGATTTGGCCTCCTCATTTTTGCCTGTAAGACGTTCACACTGCTTGGTCATCCCAATCTTGGTGTTGTAGCAAAATACCTGGGATTTGACTTTGTTGTTCCACCTAGGATCAGATTCTGCACCAGGAGCTCAGTACCATGGAGGGAACGTCCTCATGCATAGGGGAGACCTCACGGGAGAGAGACCCTTCTGTGTGGGCTGTGACAAGAACCCCATGCTCTACAAATAACAGAGCATAAATAAGACTCAAACCCTTCAGAACCACATGACACTGACCATTCATGTCTTTCCCGTCATTTCTGCCTTTCTACCCTGAAACTCATGCATAACAATCATAAACTTCCACCTTTCCAGGAATGAATCCTCTCCCGGTCTTAGCAGTTTCTTTTAATGTTGAAAAACCACTTCCTGGGAACAGCACCATTGTCAAAGGTGATCAGGTTTTGTAGGAAATCTTCACTGCTCTCCAGGGGACAGTCACAGCCGTGTGGCTGAAATTTACATTTGGAAATTGAATTGTCTCCTTGTGGGTTTTTACTCCATAGTAACTTGTAGAGAATTACTTAGGTCCTAGTACATCCATGCACAGGGAGTGAGGTTGAGGTGAATGAGCATCAACATCACCCCAACCATTCAAAATACCCTCATCCTCTAGCAAAAGTAAAATTAAGGAGTCAGTATTGGAGAATGTTATTCAACTGGAGAATGGTATTTAACTGGAGTCTCACGTTCTTTTTATGACTCCTCGAAATTTGTGAATTTGGCATTTGAAAACTGTGTCAGTGTCTCACCTCCTTACTGTTACATAATGAAGATAGATGACTCTCAAGTAGCAAGGGGAAATGTCAAGTAGAGAATGGTTTGCCCACGATCACACCATCCCTGCCTGACAGAGATGGGTCCACAGATTGCCCTCACGCCAAGGCTGTCTCTCTCTCGGGAGCTGTCTTCTCATACTGTGACTGGCACACAGGTCACCTGTGAAAACACCCGGCCAGACTCAGCATGCAAATTATTGGTATCTTCCACTCCTCCAAAGGAGCATTCCTTCTAAACCTCGGTTGTGGCACTGGACCACCATGCCTGGCGGCCTTGCCTTCATACACTTTTTAACAGAGCATAGGGAGATCCAGGAAGATCACTGCCGTGGCCTGGGCAAGAGGCCCTCAACAGGAAAACGCGGAGGCAGGGACTTGGCTCCCAGTCTTCTGCTCTGGAAGTTGGATTCTTCGTCACGCCAGTGCTGTCCACCTCCTGGCCTGGTGACCAGTTAAACCTCAGTCCTCCAACAGGAGCCCAGGGCACTGCACCCAGAACCCAGGGCACGATCACACAACATTTTACAATCAATGTTACAATCAGTCCACCGCCTGTGGTCAGGGCACGTGGAACGGGCCGTGTGGCAATATGTCACCTTTCCTTGAGGTTTGGACTTTAGAAATCAGAGCAAGTTAAGAGGCTGGAGCCTTTACAGGAGGAGTTACATTCCACCCCACGCCCGCTAATGTGTGGCTGTACCTCACTCTCTGTCCAGGCAAAGAAAGACACCTTGGTTATCACCAAGGAGGCTCAGTGGCATTGCAGATCAAATCCCTGAATTCCAGAGGGGAGGCACCCTGCAGGTGGGGCAGGGGATGGGTGTGTGTGGCATGTGGGGTGCAGGGGAGGGGTGAGTGGGCAGGGGTGCATATGGCATGCGGGGGTGTGGAGGTGGAGGTGAGTGTGGCATGCAAGGGTGCAGGGGGAGGGCGAGTGAGTGTGGCATGTGGGGGTGTAGGGGAGGGAAGGGGGTGAGTGTGTGGCATGCAGGGGTGCATGGGATGAGGGAAGGGGTGAGTGTGTATGGCATGTGGGGGTGTGGGGGAGGGAAGGGGGTGAGTGTGTGGCATGCAGGGGTGTGGGGGGAGGGAAGGGGGTGTGTGTGGCAGGCAGGGGTGGGGGGGAGGGAAGGGGTGAGTGTGTGTGGCAGGCAGGGGTGCGTGGGGGGAGGGAAGGGGGGGCGTGTGGCCTGCAGGGTTGGACAGACCCCAGGGCCTCCTCATGTGGCTAGTGAGAACAGGCAGCCATGTCCGACACTCCTTTTCCACCCCACGCCCACCGCAGACTCCAGAGCAGAGCAGGGTCCGCAGGAGACCACCCTGCTTGAGCATCTCCTGCAGACAAGACACTGGGACAGGAGAGGGGGCTACCCAAAGGCCTCAGGAAGTGTGGGAGCAGAGGCCGGTGGGGAATGGGGGTCTCAGGGAAGCAGACAACTTTGGAAAGGCCAGACGGAACTGGGGAAAGGGGCTGTGTGTCCTCCTGTCTGTGGTGAGCTTCTCTGTGCTCTCTGTAAACAGGCCGTTGCTGTCGCCTGAGTTCCATGTGTACTTTGTTTCTGCCACATTTCTAGAAACTCCCACAGAGCGCTAGCCTATGTTGGGCATATTCTGTATCCCTGGAGCCTGGGACCACCTCTTGCCCACGCTTGTCTCCCCAGCACCTCACTGGACACAGTACCCAAAGTCAAACCGCAAACCAAGGTGTACGGTAAATGGAGCCAAGCACCTTACACACAGCACAGGACTGCAAGGTGGGTGCCGCCCTCTCCCTCCCCCCCCCGCCCACCCCCCTCACTTCACCTTTTCCCCCAGTCCTCTCCTCCCTGGCCTAGCTCGGTATTCCGGTTGCAAATAAGACCTCAGAGAGCTGGCTGGGGAGCAGTTCTTTTTCATCCAGGGTAGAACCCCAGCCCGCCCTGTGACATCGTGCGCACCTCCGGATGGTACCTGGGACCCTGAAGGCCTAGAGGGTCGCCTCTTGGCACCACAAATACTTTTCCCATCATAGCAGTTTTAGTGTTCTCCTCGCATGAATCTGAGGTGTTGATTTAGCACTACGCAAAATAGCCACTGCAGATGCCGCTCTGAAAACCGCAAGCATGCCAAACGCGGGGGCCGCGGCTGGGCGTCTGTGGACCATGACGACGTCCCACAGGTCAGGCAAGCGACACGGAACCAAGGACGCTTCTGAGAGTGCTCAGCTCTTTGGTCCAGTGACGACAGGAGCAAATGAGCAAATGGATAGTGAGTGTTTCTAAGAATGACATGCTGGAAAGTTTTGCATCCTATTGTTTTAGGGTTCTGTGTATCATGGGTGGCTCATGTATATGAGAGGATACTGTCTAGAGAGGCAGCACTGTGAAAGAAGTGTGTGTGCGTGTGTGCGTGTGTGCGTGTGTGTGTGTGAACAAATGTGGGCCTGAGAGATCTGAGTTCGAATCTCGCCTCTCTCCCCAATTGGTATCATCAACTTCAGGTGAGATTCTTAACCCGCTTCTTACTTTCTCACTTGTCATATACCAAGGGAGAACAGCAATGCCCTGGCCCGTGGGGTGCTGTTCGACCACCACAGTGTCACAGCAAGGATAACAGCTGTCCCAGAAGCGGTCCAGACCTCTCTGAGGGCTCATTTGCAACCAGAAAAAAATGAGATAGCCAGGGAGGAGAGGGGGCATGGTCTGATTGTGAGCTAGGCCCTGGGCTATGAAGAACACACCAGGAAATGCCTAGAAATTCCTTATTCAGGGTTGGCTCACCCCCAGAGGTGGAGGAAGCCAAGCAGCTGGTTGGGTGGAGGGAGGGGCTGCGTGTGCTGCACTTATGGGGATAAAATGGTCCTGTGCCTCTACTCTCGGTGATCGGCCCACCATCTCCACAGCAGAAAGTCTGCAGTCTTACTTGATGAGACATTTCCTCACTTAAAAACACACGACTGGCCAGGCACCAATGACGCACACCTGTAATCCTAGCTACACAAGAGGCTGAGATCTGAAGATCGTGTTTCAAAGCCAGCCCAAGGAGGAAAGTCCATGAGACTCTCATTTCCAATTAATCACAGAAAAACCCTGAAGTGGCACTGAGGCTCAAGTAGTAGAGTACTAGCTTTGAGCAAAAAAGAGCTAAGGAACAGCACCCAAGCCCAGAGTTCAAGCCCAAGGAAGGGGGGGAGGGACAGGGAATGGGGCAGGGGGGGGAGAGCGAGGAGGGGAGGAAGGAAGGAAGGAGAAAGAAAGAAAGAAAGAAAGAAAGAAAGAAAGAAAGAAAGAAAGAAAGAAAGGAAGGAAGGAAGGAAGGAAGGAAGAAAGAAAGAAAGAAAGAAAGAAAGAAAGAAAGAAGGAAAGAAGGAAGGAAAGAAAGAAGGAAAGAAAGAAGGAAAGAAAGAAGGAAAGAAAGAAGGAAAGAAAGAAAGAAAGGAAAAGCGAAGCAAGCAACATGACCAGGAAGAACCTTTGGTGAGGTTTGATACCGTTGTGTCTCATTGAGATGCCCTGTCCCTTCCTCAACTGTGGGGACATGGGATCCCACAGGACACTGAGGAGCGACCCCAGCGCTAAGCCTACTCAACCAGGAGCGGGCTCCCTGCGTCCTCTCCCGGGAGGTGGCAGCGCATGGACGCCCTGGCCAGACCCAAGGCCAAGCCAGATGGGCAGCAGCATCACCCGTCACGAGCAGAGCCTTAGCCCTGTGGAAGATTAGCTTTCCCTCCCCAGAAAGACCACCCACAAACACAGGGCGAAAACCATGGAAACTGCTGGCGACTGTGCAAAGCCGTGTCCCAGCTGTCCCCAGTCTTTTGCTGTGGCTGCTGCAGAAGGGCCCAGGCATCCTCACGGGGCCGGGGGATGAGCAGGAAGCTGCCCGCTGTCCCCAGAAAGAAATGGAGCCGGTGCTGGCCTGGTGCGTGTGCAGACATTGGCTCATCAAGGCTGCTGCGTGCCCCGCAGCGCAGGATGGAAGGGACCCACCCGGCCCAGGCCGCGGCGCTCTGCTCCACGCCCTCCTCGTGGCACTGGGCACAGGCAGTGGCGTCCAGCCGCGAGACTCCAGGGTGCCCAGCTCTCTCTGGAAACACGTGCCCAGGACAGCCTGTCTGATCGCCCGGCTACAAGATCAAGAACCTTCTGAGACCTGAGAGGCAGCGTCTGCCCTCTGCACAAAGGCACCCGCCTCCGTGTGTGACCTCTGAGTGCTCCGGTCACGGGTGGGGGCGATGGCGAGGCTCGGGGCTGTGTGGGCCGCAGAGCCCAGCAGCCCAGCTGCGGTGGGCTCCGTGCCACCGAGACCCACAGGGCCCGGAGGATGACAGGGCCAGCTCCAGCGGTCCTCAGTCTAACTCAGTAACCCCACGTCCTTTCCCGGTGGCTCACCACCACCAAGCTCCTTAGCACACACGAGCTATGTCACGTGTTCAGGTTCCGGATCCAGTCCTCCAGTCCTGAGCCTCAGGAGCCCTGAAAGCAGCGAGGGGGTTCTGGGGTGCAACATCTGGAGGTGGTGGCAGGGAGAGAAGGTCAGAAGTGGCAGGGAGGGAAGGTCAGGGGGGAAAGGTCAGAGGCCATGGTGAGCAGAAGTGTCCAGACTCGGGCTTCAGTTCAAGTCGTCACGTGACAAAGAATCCAGGAGCCCCTGGGGACCAGATGGCATCTGCAAGGCAGCAGGACATGCATCCATGGTGTGCAAAGGAGTTTCCTACCTGCAGCTCTGTCTGGGACTGGGAAAGACTCAGAGCCCCTACCAGGCCCAGCGCTGGTACTGCGGGCAGGGAGGAGACTGGCGGCAGTCCTACTTGTGTGGCCAGCCTTGTTCCAAGGGCTTGCTATATTTTCTCTCCTCAAATCTTCCCAACAACGGGTTCTAGACCATCTCTGTCCAAAAGAAATATTAATGAGGGGCACATGTGTAATTTAAATTTCTCTAATAGCCACATTAAAAAGGTGAAATTAATTTTCCTACCATAGTTCACAGAGCCCAATATATCCAAAATATTACTATTCCAATGTATCGTCAATTAGCATAAAAGCTAATTTTTTAAAATCAATAATCTCTAACATCTCTCTCTTCGGTTGAGCCAGGCAGGGATCCAGCCCCTCCATAACAGCTGGGAAGTCTTTACCAACTTCTGCCAGGTGAGCTCTGTCATCTCGTCACCCTCACACTACAGACAGGGACGCGGAGGCAGAGAGAACCAGAGACACTTGCCTGAAGCCCTGGGGCAGGGCACAGGGGAGCCGGGCAGGGCACGGGGGAGCCGGGCAGGGCACGGGGGAGCCGGGCAGGGCACGGGGGAGCCGG
>NW_027203381.1:1567500-1845000 GCF_024711535.1 Dipodomys merriami
TCTGGTGTGGATCTTGGGGTACATCCACCTGGTCTCCTTTTTGCCATGATTCACAAAGGAAGGAAGTGTTCCACCACAAGGGAGGTGCAGAATATTACAATAAGCTAGCAGCAAAGATATACAACGAAACTCAACATTCATTTAATGACAATTACAGGGCAAAGTGAGGTTACTGTGTGTGATCATCAATTTGTTAGACGTCTGTTCTTGGGTAGACAAGTTATGAATCTCAGACCTTGGGACTTAGCTCTATGTATATTGACCAAAGTTGAATAAATATAGTATGTTTCCCTTCCTATATCACTTTAGGTCACATTTGTTTGAAGCTTGTTGATTTGCTGTAGGTTTTAAGTTGAGAAATCCTTGATATTTTATCAAAGGCTTTTGCTAGAAATTGCAGATACCAGCTGATAGCCTTTACTTTGACCAGCTCCTATTCCCCTCCCCCCTCATTTCTAGACCTGGGCACACAAAGGTACATGTGAAGTCCTCCCCCAAACTTTCTTCCTCATCTGGGGTGACAGTGGCCAGCACCCTCTGCATGTGGGAGCGGCTCTAAGTCTGGATGTGAGTTTGTGACCTTGAACAGGCCATCCGTGGGCATCCACCTGGGATTTCCTGCTCTGTCCCATGGCTGGCTCCATACAGAGCCTTCCTAGCCCATCTCAGCTCCCAGAATCTCAACGTGCCACAAGCCCTTGACCCAGAGTGGCTGTGTGCCAGGCCTCGTCAGCGATGCCCACTTCTGATTTCCAGTGTGAGAAGAAAAAGCCTGCTATTGTGTTAAACCAGTCAAGTGTCAGGTTTATCTGTCCCCACAGTTTTCACGACCCTAATGCGTATGGACAGAGACCTGAATTTGAGCAGTTTTAAAACTAGGCATGTGTAAGTTATTGGAAAGCCTCTCAGAAAATTGCCAAGAAGCCAGTGTGCTTGATTTCACATTGGGATTTGCCTCCTTAACACTCCACGCTGGAGGAAGGAGGAAAGTGCCAGCACTGTGGATCTCAAGCCGGCATTTGCATTTGAGATTTCTAGGACTTCAGTCAGCAGTCTGCAGATCCATTCTCCACCCTCCCTCTGGACATCACTCCTAGACTTCAGGGCGTCCATTCCTTCCTCTCCCCTGTTGGTTGAATACTAAGCCCACTCCATCCATCCTCCTTGCTTCTGATTCTCTGCCTGCTTTCTGCAGCTCACTTCCCTTAACCGTGCACATCCGATCCCCGCCCTGAGCCACAGCTGTTCAGAGCTCCGTCTCCCCTCTGCGCTTGCCTCTTCTGGTAATTTTAGTAGGAAAAACTTATATATGCTTCACCCAGAATGTGCCAAAACCTTCCACACCAGGCTCTGCTCCAACACACAACTGAACCTGTGCTAAGCTCTTCCCTCTGCCCGCTAGGAGGCCTCCCCCTCCCCCTCCCCCTGCCAGGGACGTCCTTCCCAGGCGGTGCGCCTTCTCCTGTGACGTAATCACACTCTAGCACTTGGATTCATCAAGCTGTTTGTTGGATTTGTAGTCACTTCCTGCCAGGTGCAATGCCGGGCACACGGCAGTCAACAGCTGATAGATGAAGACTTTGGACTCCACATTCCAGACAGAGACAGTGGCGGCTGCAGGTCTGCACACCGACAGCTATGACCCCTGGCCTCCCTGCCAGTCAGGATAAAGCCCGCCACACAGCCAAAGCCAGCTACACGCTACCTGCCAGCCTCCACATCCTCGTGCCCGGCTTCCTCCCAGCTGACTACTTACTGACTTCTGCCCCGCCCCTCCGCAGATGGCATTGCAAATTCACTCACCAAGCCCACCATAGTCGGTTCTCTGTTGCTATAACAGATACGATAACTTACAGATGATAGAAGATGCCGAGCTCACAATTCTGAGATGAGAAAGTCCAAGAATCTGGTGCTAGCATGTGCCAGGGGTCTGCCGAGGGCGTTGGGCTGCATCACGAGGAGTAGAGTGTGGTGCTGGGGACAGACTCCACAGCCAGCTCGAGCCACTTTCCCCTTCGTATAAAGTCCTGCATGCCAGCGTAGGCCCCGGGGTCCCCCTCATTCCCAAAGCCTCCCAAACACTGCGCTTCCACATCCCTTAGCATGTGAATCGCAGGGTCTCCTTTCTAGCACATACTCAGACCACGATAGTGGCTGTGTGTGCATCGAAGGTGTGCCATGGCCTCCTCTTCCCTGACCTGGAGGCCCCTCTGAGCTGTCGGCCTCACCCTGGCAAACCCCTTCCCAGAAACTTGCTCAACCCATGCAGCCCTCTTTCCATCTCCTGTCTGCCCAACCCCCTCTCCATCTGCTTCCCCTGAGCCACCTTCTCCCCTATACCAGGGTTCAAATTCCTCTCTTCTGATGCGGGCACTGGGCGGGCACTGCACATGCAGGCACTGGGCACTGGGCGCTGCACATGCAGGCACTGGGCACAGGGCACTGCACAAGTGGGCACTGGGCACTGGGTGCTGCACAAGCGGGCACTGGGCACTGCACATGCAGGCACTGGGCACTGGGCACTGCACGAGTGGGCACTGGGCACTGGGCGCTGCACGAGTGGGCACTGGGTGCTGCACGAGTGGGCACTGGGCACTGCACAAGTGGGCACTGGGCACTGGGCGCTGCACGAGTGGGCACTGGGCACTGGGCACTGCACGAGTGGGCACTGGGCGCTGCACAAGTGGGCACTGGGCGCTGCACGAGTGGGCACTGGGCACTGGGCGCTGCACGAGTGGGTACTGGGCACTGGGCACTGCACGAGTGGGCACTGGGCACTGCATGAGTGGGGGGCACTGGGCACTGCATGAGTGGGCACTGGGCGCTGCATGAGTGGGCACTGGGCACTGCACGAGTGGGCACTGGGCACTGGGCGCTGCACGAGTGGGCACTGGGCACTGGGCGCTGCACGAGTGGGCACTGGGCGCTGCACGAGTGGGCACTGGGCACTGCACGAGTGGGCACTGGGCACTGGGCACTGGGCGCTGCACGAGTGGGCACTGGGCACTGGGCGCTGCACGAGTGGGCACTGGGCGCTGCACGAGTGGGCACTGGGCGCTTCACGAGTGGGCACTGGGCACTGCATGAGTGGGCACTGGGCGCTGCATGAGTGGGCGCTGGGCGCTGCATGAGTGGGCACTGGGCACTGGGTGCTGCACGAGTGGGCACTGGGCACTGGGCGCTGCACGAGTGGGCACTGGGCACTGGGCGCTGCACGAGCGCTCGCTGTGCCCACCTTGACTTCATTCTCCCCGCAGAAGGCCCAGTGAGGCTCTGTTCATGGTCCTGGTGAGGACTTCCACAGGTTTAGCCCAGTACTAAATACCAAATACTTCTGAGAGTTTATGTGGCCTTCCTTCACATCGGCCTGTAAGAACCACATGAGGTGGGCAGCCCCATCTCACAGATGTGAAATCCAGGTTTTGAAAGTCAAAGTCAACCACAGCCACAGGGTCTCGCCGCGTGGACGCAGGCCCTGTCCTCTGTGTTGAGCTCAACCACTCGGCCGAACGCTAACCGCAAGACCTGCAATGATCACAGCTTCGTTAGACTCTGTCTTCTGGGTCAAATGACGGGTCAGGTCTGGAGTTAGGCCACTGAAGAGGTGTCAGCTTGCCCTCACAAGCCGGGTGTCCAGCCATGAACTGCAGGGGGGAGGGGGGGGTTCAGCCACAGCCGTGAGCCCAGCTCCTCCCTCTGCCCGCACTTGCTCCATAAATTACAAATAGTCCTCCACATCACCCCAACTCCGCACCATGGAGTGAGAGCTCCGTGCCCACTGCTCCAGACCTTCTCTGCCCCTGTGTGCATCCTGTGCCCCGTCCCGGCTGGTCCAGCAGTGGAACTCCACCCACACGTGCTGGTACTTTGCTGACCTGATTGCAAAGCTAGCTAAACTAATTAATCACAACAGATTAATAAGAGTGACAAGGTTAGAGAGGTGACATTCTCCAAAATCTCCAATTTGGTGTGAGTGTGCATATTATTTTAATCCCCCACAGTAATTTATTTTCTGTATAGCAAAGTTTTTCTAAGACTGTCCCAAAATGTAGTCAAGGTTAACTGTGCTGTGAGCTTATTCAATATTTATGATTCTTTTTATTTGTATTACTAGGACTTTTTGGGGACTCCAACGGTCCATTAATCAAACAGAGTGACAAAATGAGCCGTTTGACAACAGAACAAGGGCTGAATATTACTAGGAGTATACATACATATATTTTTGTTCCAGGGATAAAAGGACCCATTGAAACTTCATCAACAGTCTCTGATTAATTGTTACTAAGTGTCATCCATAAATTTCCCTTCGATTTAATAATCCTCTCCGACAATTTCACAGTGTCCCCAGCCAGCTAGTGTGACTGGGGACTGCGTACCTGGGGAAGACACGGTGACATGAAGAGATCTGGTGTGCGGGGACGGCCGGTGGACACCCTTCACAGCGCTGACAGCTGGAAATACAATTATCAGTGTGATCTGCTTAAGAATGCGTCTCGGGCTCTCTCCCGCCTTCAAGACTAAAACACGCCGAGACACACAAAGAGAAGGAGGTGATAAGGAGAGTCATTTTCCTCCAGCCTCATAACTGTAAATTGAAGAAAATTATTTTCTTTGCCTCCAGCTCATTGGCATATAGGCAGCATTATATTATAATTTCATAAGCATAAATCCTTTGAATAAATTTCAGAAGAATAACTGAATTAGAAATGCAAGCAAATAGCTAAAAAACTTAACTCTACTAGTCAGGAAAGAAGATGCGAGAAGCAGAAAGTCCTCTCTGGACCTTCCAGGGTGTCCGGCACCCAGAACCCAGGACCAAGGGTCGGTCTGGGAACCAGTAGTTTTTAACCCCTCTGTACCCAAAGGTGAAGCGAATGGTGCCCTCTCCTCTTCCCACTGTCACATTCCAAGGAATTGGAGTCATAATTCATCATAAATTAATTTTAGAGAAACAACAGGCTTGGGGCACGTTATAATTATTGTTATTTGTTTATTTATTATCATGTTAACCATTATTTATTACTGTGTGGTGCATATGTGAGACCACAAAGGTGGCTCCCCGCAGTTTCCTAGCAACGTGTTCTCCACACACAAGTTCCCCAACACCTGCCCGCCCGCCTCCACCGGGGGTGGGTACCGAGGTGGACATGGGATTGGCGTCTCCTGGCTTCGGTGCTTTCCCGAAGGGGCCCAGTGGGCCGGCCTGTGGAGATGAAGTGTATCTGGCATTGTGGGGACAGTGACCTCCACAGGGCAGATTGTTTGCAAGCACAGACCGTTTAAAGGCAAAACCCTGGCCCAGGAAGACACCAGGGCCGGCTGGAGTTCAGCGAGACACTCTTTCCAAGGGCTCTTAGTGCTCAAGGCGGCTGGCCACCAAACCTCCTTCTTCCAGCACAGCCATCTCTGGCAGGGGAAGAAAGAGGAGGGGGGGAGGGAGAAGAGGAGGAGGAAGGGGAGGAGGAGGAGGAGGAGGAAGAGGAGGAGGAGGAAGAGGAGGGGGAGGAAGGGGAGGAGGAGGAGGAGGAGGAGGAGGAAGAGGAGGAGAAGGGGGAGGAGGGGGAAGAGGAGGAAGAGGAGGGGGAGGAGGGGGAGGAGGAAGAGGAAGAGGAGGAAGAGGAGGGGGAGGAAGGGGAGGAGGAGGAGGAGGAGGAAGAGGAGGAGGAGGAGGAAGAGGAGGAGGAGGGGGAGGAGGAAAAGGAGGAGGAAGGGGAGAGAGGGAGGAGGAGGAGGAAGAGGAGGAGGAGGGGGAGGAAGGGGAGGAGGAGGAGGAGGAGGAGGGGGAGGAGGGGGAAGAGGAGGAAGAGGAGGGGAGGAAGGAGAGGAGGAGGAGGAGGAGGAAGAGGAGGAAGAGGAAGAGGAGGAGGAGGGGGAGGAGGGAGAGGAGAAGGAGGAGGAGGGGGAGGAGGGAGAGGAGGGGGAGGAGGGGGAGGAGGGGGAGGAAGGGGAGGAGGGGGAGGAGGAGGAGGAGGGGGAGGAGGGGGAGGAGGAGGAGGAGGGGGAGGAGGGGGAGGAGGAGGAGGAAGGGGAGGGGGAGGAGGAGGAGGAGGGGGAGGAGGGGGAGGAGGAGGAGGAGGGGGAGGAGGGGGAGGAGGAGGAGGAGGGGGAGGAGGGGGAGGAGGGGGAGGAGGAGGAGGAGGAGGAGGGGGAGGAGGGGGAGGAGGGGGAGGAGGAGGAGGACGAGGAGGGGGAGGAGGGGGAGGAGGAGGTGGAGGAGGAGGAGGAGGAGGAGGGGGAGGAGGAGGAGGAGGAGGAGGAGGAGGGGGAGGGGGAGAAGGAGCTGCTCTCTGAGAAGTACAGCTCACCCTGGGCTCTGGGCCCCACGTAGCCTGGGTGTTAGGCCTTCCTCCACCTCTGGGGGCAGCTGACTCCAGCCTCCGCTGGCTGCCCAGCCTGACCACCCCGTGAAGGGCCGAGGAACAGAACCCTGAGTTCAACCGTGTTCACACAGGCAGCCACTCAGGACAGACGTCCCCTTGCAGACTCTTCATATTAGGACAAACATCAAGACAGAGGAGCGTCCCTCCTGCATGGGATGGCACGCCCCTTTATCCGCGTGCACACAGGGCCTTCTAGAAGCCTTCCGGGATCACTTCCTGTTCCGGTTAAAGGGGTCTGGTGGCGGCACACGTCTCTTCATCATGGGAGACGCTACCCTACAACACCCACACCAGATTCCTCAGGAGCAGTTTTCTCTTCCTTTAACTGAAGATTAATTGAAATCAAAAGAAATTGTAAAGGCGCAGCAGGCTCCCACCTTCCCGTTACTCTCAGCTTATTTTCTTAGTGTACATTTATCCTGACTAATGAAACAATGTTAACACACTCTTATTATCCAAACCCATGTTTTATTCAGATTTTCCTTTCTACAAAAGACTTTTCTTTATCCCAAAGTATAAAGTGTGTTTTCTGTCCCCAGATTCCATCCAGAATCTTCCCTCACACTTGATCCCCAAACTCCTAGTCTCTTCTTGCTCTTCTTCAGGCTTCCCTGTGTCTAGTGACCTTGACAATCCAGTCAAGGACTAGCCAAGGACATTGACCTCCCCGAGGGTGGGGTAGCTACTGACTTGGAATTCTTTACTGGGGATTTGTGTCTTCTCCATTTTCCCTTATGCATATCGAAATGGAACACGCACATGCTTGTAGATACTTTCCAATTCCTCTTTACAGCCGTCAGCTTTGATGATGTCAGCCACTGGCAGACCCCTCTGTCTTCTGACTCCTGTGCCCCTCTGCCACACCCCTGTCATTGTGGCTTTATGGAGGCTTTCAGCATTTCTTTATTTTCTGGTGTTAAGTTGCTTCAGGCTCGTCTTGTGTTCCACCGGGCAGACCGAGGGCCCCCCATGCCTCTTGGAACCCTGGCTTCCTGCACTGCAGGGGTCAGCAACCATAGGCTGCTTGTTGAGTGTGCTCATTGCTACTGGAGCTTTAAAAACTCTGCAGATTTAGAGTACCGTCCAGCCCAGCAATCAGAATCTCCCCAGGTACAACCCAAGGGCTAACATTTTCTAGAGCCGACTCTACTTGATGGGTTCTTTTTACATTGACCATGGGAAATGTTTATTTCTAGTATTTAATAAAGGTGTTACTATACAGATCACGCCATCTGAACATAAAACAAATCGAGAAGTAGAAAAAAATGGCTACAAGTATTGGACCAAAGAGGACCATTTCTCAGGCACGTAGCGAAGCAGGTGCTGGGGAGGGAACTTCTGGAGATGATTAGGATCCTCCCTCCCCTTCCTTCTTCCCGGAGCGGGTGTGGTCAGGGCTCCTTCTCTAGGTGGACCACTGTCTGACCCACGTCCCTTCCTTGCTGATTAAAATGTAGTTGGGAAGGACGCTGCCCCCTGGGAATGGACGAAAAGCCATCTGACAACTGAGCAGAACCAAGACCTGAAGAGCTTCATGGGAGCAGAGCCCGCCCGAGGCTGGGGTGGTGTGCGGCTCTCCGCTTAGGGTTCCTAGCGCACCGCGGCTACTGTGCTTACCCAGGCTTCTCGGGGTCTCCCAATCCTATGGCGTGCTCCTCAAGGAGCCCGCGTGCTCTCCCCGGCCTCTGACCATCTGCTGTGTCTGCCGGCTGTGGTCATGTCTCCAGGAGACACGGAATTTACACCCAGCCCGGCTGGGCCCTGCACGGAGCATTCGTCTCACTTGGTCGGAGGTGATGGCCGGCACTACGTTTGGGGAACACAGGGAACATGAACCCTGCTCTCCAAGCTGCATCCTGCCAGTTCTCCCATGTCATTTACTGCTTACTGGTGCCAAGACTTTGAACTTCGGACTTGTCTGATCAGAGGTCAGACTCGGGGCCTTTGTCACCAGCCTTATCTGTGCTGAGACATCCTTCTTCCTTCAGGCTTGTTCCACCAGCAGGCGGAGTGCAAACCCCGTGCCCTCCCCCTGAAACCTCAGGGAACTCTGCCAAGACCTGGTATTTAAATGATCAGGTGTGCCGGGAATAGTGGCTCAAGTCTATAATCCTAGCTACTTGAGAGGCAGAGATCAGGAGATGGTGATTCAAGGCCAACCAGGGCATAAACGTTCCTAAGACACCATCTCAAAGAATGTCTGGGTGCAGTGATGTATACCTGTTTTGTGGGCCACAGGGGAAGTACCAGCTCTGTGCATGTGTGGTCCCAGCAACCACAGGAAGAGAGGAAGGGCGGAGAAAAGAAGGAAGAGAAGGAAGAAGGGAGAGAAGGAAGGAGGCAGGAGGGCAGGAAGGGAGGAAGGAGGGAGGGAAGGAAGGGAAGGGAAGGAAGGAAGGAAGGAAGGAAGGAAGGAAGGAAGGAAGGAAGGAAAGAAGGAATTATGAACCTCAGGAATGCCTGCCTGCCTGCTTCCTTCCTTCCTTCCTTCCTTCCTTCCTTCCTTCCTTTCCTTCTTTCTCTGTCTGTTTCTCTCTCTCTCCCTCCCTCCTCCCCTCTTTCTTTTGCTGGTTGTGGGGCTTGAACTCGGGGCCTGGGTACAATTCTTGAGGTTTTATGCTCAAAGCTAGTGCTCTACTATTTGAGCCACAGCTTCACTCATGGATTTTTGGTGATTAATTGGAGACATGAGTCTCAAGAATTTCCTGCTCAGGCTGGCTTTGAACTGCGATCCTCAGATCTCAGCGTCCTGAGTAGCTAGGATGACAGGCGTGAGCCGCCCACACTCAGCTTCTGGCGGCCTTTGCTATCTTCCTCTCGGCTGGAAGTGGGCAGCTCTTTCTCCCTCTCCCTGCTTTGCTCTCCTGGGCAGCCCTGAGCCTCCAGAGCTCAGCTCACAGAGGCCGGGCCTGGATGACCCACCACGCTGAGACAGGGCAGCCTGCAGATGCTGTGCCTGGCCTCCCTTCCCTGCAGGACCTCTCCCGCGGAGCCCAGACCCTGTGCGGGGTGACGCCTGCTCACCACCCCCTGCTTTGGATGACTGCACTTAGAGGAACAGAAGAAGCTGACCATCAGTCCTTCCGGCCTGGAGTCCTTCCCTCCCCCGGGCCTCTGGTGTCCAGTGCTGGAGGCCAGCACTGCCCTCTGCGTGGAGTCAGGATCCAGGGCCCGCCACAGCTTGGGGTCCCTGCAGTGGGCAGAGCTGAAGTAGTAAACCGGCCGGCGCCAAAGGAGGATGGTTATCAAGGTAGCGCCACCTTGATGGGTGGTGAGCAGCCACAAGGAATAACGCAGCAGCGACGTGTATGCTGGTCACTTTTTATTGAGCAAGTACTATGTGCTAGGAATGTTACACCGTCTTCTCAACACCCCACCCCACCCCCACACAACCCTGGATGGCAGTCACTGTAAACCCTCAGGGGTAAGAAGGCTGGCTGGACTCCAGCTTCTAGAATGTGTAAGACCAGCCATGACTTCAGCGGTCCAAGACCAGGCCAAGGTGACACCAGGGCCTTCCTGTTGAAGCTGCCGAGTCATGGAGGAACCGGAACCCCCAGATCACAGCCGCTGAGCAGCAGCCCCTAGGCAGGCCTTAAAGCAACCTTGACCCCCCCCCCACGTCCCTGTTAACCCTGGAACACAAAACCCCTACCTCCTCTGCTTCCCCTCACCCCCCCCCCCCCGCTGGCCCAGAAGACCTGTGCCAGGGAAGCCATTCCTGACATGGTCCCCCGGGGCAGTGCAGACACCACTCCCCTCTTCTCTGAGGCGAGGCCTGACGGCTCCCGGCCTCGCGCTGCCCGAAGTGAGTTCACCTGTGACCTCTGCACCCAGGCTTCCCCTGAGGCCTGGGGCAGGGCCAGTCCTCCACGGGTCCGGTCCGCTCGGGGCTGAAGGCCGCCCTGGCTCAGGTGTACGTTGTGTGAAGAGCAACCTCCCACCCCACCTGTCCCAGCCCCGGGGAAGGCCTGCGTGGTGTCTGCCTCACCTCAGTCCTCAGGCCTGGAAGAAGTTTCCGGAAGCCCAGCATGGTGAGGGTGGTGACCCTGGTGACACCCTGCACGTACGTCGTGTGCGTTCTGGTCCTGCACACCTCTGGGCCGGAGTGGCCTCGGCCTGGGTTGGCCAAGGCACTGAGGCTTCTTGTGGGCCAAACCTTAGAGTTGGTGTTCTCGGTGCGTCTCCATGCCGGGGCACGACCGGAGGCCTCCGGGTGCCCCATTGCCGGGACGGAGACGACGCATGATGGAGGAGAGGCTCCATCGTCCGAGGTGGGTGGGGGCGGCGAGCAGAGCACGGCTCCAGCGCGGCTCTGGGTGGTAGAACAATCCTGGGCGAGCGCATGGATAACCCGCCGCAGAAAGTCAGGGGTTTCCTTGGGAGTGATTTCTCCTGGTCCTGCGAAAGCTGTTCATTTTCCTCCCGGGAGCGGGGCCAATTCAGCTCTGTTCCAGAAGCTTTCCATGTGGAATTTGTCTAGAATTGCTTTACTGAAACCCCCCAAAGTATGGTCTCCAAGACTGGCTATCTTCTCTTGGTGAAAAGATAGTGTGTGTGTGGGGGGGAGTACCTTTCTTTTCTTTCTTCCCAGCAAAACTCGGGATGATGTTGTGATTAACGTGCCTTTTGCAGTATAGTGGAGATGACAGTTAACCAAATTAATCCCATTATGTAAAACCCAGTTCACAAATGGGTTTGCATTTTTGCAAAATTATGTCAATTTCCCCATAAATTGGAGAGACTGTGTCAATTTTCTGAGCCACACAGAGATGGCCCTCTGTGCTGTCTGTCTGCATCCTCCTAATTCGGAAAGATACAGATTTCAGCTCCGTGGCACAAATCCGGATTCCTAACTTTCATGCCAGTACTTTGGCTGACACGTGACCCGCAGGAGACAGTTCCCACTTCTGTTCAGATCTGCTAACAACCGTCCCCCCTGGAAGCGGGGGGAAAGCATTCAGAGCTCGGAGGAAAAATAAATGGTTAAAATGAAAGCCTCTAATTATTTTGATATTAAGAACACGCTTCATTCTCCCCCTTCGCTTCTCCAGCACACAGCCCAGCGCCTCCAGCCCGCGCCGGAGCCTCTGTCTCTGTGTGCAGCGTTCAAGTCTGTGGACAGGAGAGGCAGCTTCGCAACTGCCATCTCTTGGCCCGCAGCAGACATGCTGTTGGTGGCCAAATCTGCATGGCATCGGCTGGGATGGCTGAATTCCCTGTAACCGGACCAACTTGTCAAATTAAACCCAGTCCAGCTCTGAGCTGCCGAGTAGCCGGGACCCCGAGGGTTCGGCGCCCGACCCCCTCACCTGGCCCCGGAGCCTCACATCTGTTTGCCGGGCACCATTTTTCACCCGGTTCATTTCAGATGCAGCAGCCCCTCCCGCCAGGTGAGACCTTGCCTCCTTCCTGTCTTGTAAACCGAGAAAGAAAAAGCTTCCTTGTTTTGAAGGCTGCAACTCCAAGGACTAAATTACTTACTGAATTCAGAAAATCTATTTTTTAATGGTTATTCTTTCTCCGCGTAGCACTTTTTATTCCAGGGATGCTTTCTTGAACAGTGAATTGTTGACTTTGTATGCTTTAGATTTATTAGACATGTGTCAAGTTGTCAACCTCCTACCGTTTGCATTTGTGTCCACCTTGCAAACAGCAGGAAAAATCCTTTTTTTTTCCACGGGCGTTCATTTCTTGGCAGTTCTGAGACAAATTTTTGAACAGTTGCTGTTCCTATTGATAGCAATAGTTTGATGTTTCAAAAAAAAACCCAGGGTTTTATTTTCCCCTAAATTTTTGACATGTTCTGTCATAGCCTATCATATCATACCCCGATGCATCAAAAACAAAAAGCAAGGGAGGGCGCCGCCCGCACCGTTCACATAGATCACCAGCCTCTGCTGAACACCCACCCATCTGTTCGCCGCTCTAGTCCTTTTGTTCTGCCTCAAATGCTGGTATTCCTTAATAAAATGTGTTCTTGCTCCTTCGAAGACACACCGCCGTCTCTTCAGCCAGGTTTCCTATCACCTTTTTAAGAAAGAACTCTGAGGAATTAAGAGATTTCTTGAGATTTTCTACAACTGGAATTTAGATACAGCCATGAAATCGGATGCAAACAACGATAATGGGGGTGGGGGAGGAAGAGCATACAAATGAAATGAACAGCAATAGCCTCTGGCAAGTGTCACCTAAAATTGCTGAAACCATGAAAAAACCAAAACCCTCAGCGTCCATCTCAGCCACCCAAACGGCTTCTCCGGGCTCTTCCTGCCCCGGCAGGGCTGTACACTGCGCGCGGGGCTGAACACACTTGGGGCTCTGCCCAGGCAGCTCGCCATCGTCCAGGCCGCAGGACCTGGACGGGAAGGCGGGACCCCCCGCTGCCTTGTCCTCCCTTCCTCTCCCCCCAGCCTCCTGGCTTTTGGAGGCAAAGCGGCAGCTCACCTGTCCGTGCTTCTCTGCACAGCTGAGGCCTACCTCTCCTTCCGAACTGGTCCAGTCGCTGGACCAGGGGTCAGGAACAGCTAGTATGTTCCGTGTGGATCACAGGTACTCAAGGACGTGCCCCATACAGGTGCAGGTTGGCCGCTCGGTGGCTGAGGGCTCCTGATGAGGCTAGACTGCACATGCTCAGGGCTGGGCAGCGACGCAGGCAGATGGTGGTTGGGGAGTGGGGTGCGGCCTACATCCTGGTCACAGAGAGTGATGGGCTGGGCGCTGGTGGCTCACACCTGTACTCCTCACTCCTCAGGAAGCTGAGATCTGAGGATAGAGGTTCAAAGCCAGCCCGGGCAGGAAAGTCCTTAAGAATCTTATCTCCACTAGACTACCAGAAAAAGCCAGAAGTAGAGCTGTGGCTCGAAGGGATAGAGAGCCAACCTTGATCACAAACTTTCAGGCCCAGGTCCTGAGTTCAATCCTTGGACCAGCACAAATCCAACAAAGTGTGATGGAAGAGCAGAGTGGAGCCAGCTGACTCTGAGGCTGGGCGGCTGGAGGGCCGAGCCCAGAGCCGGGCGGCTGGGCTGGGCTGGGGGTGGTGGCATGGAGCCGAGCTTCTGCACAGGCGGCTGGACACGGGAGCCAACCGTGCGGGAGGCTGAGGCCAGACCAGGAACTGGGCTTGGGGATTTCCTTTGCCATTGGTGAAACCAGCATCTCCCCATTCATCCCAGCCAGACCCCAAACTCCACCTCGCAGGGCAGCCGCGGGGGTGCAGCCTGCTTTGGCACCCACACCCGGGTCTGTGGAGGGTCTGGTGTGGTTTAGGGGTCTGGGGGTATCCTCGGCTGACTTGGTGTGGCACTCTCCTGTCCTTTTGAAGTTCTTGGTCATTTCTCTCGGAAGCCCAGCGGGGCACAGCACGCTCATGGAGCTTCCCTGGGCCTTGCCAGTGCTGCCTGCGAGCCAGGGGTTCCAGGGGACCCCACAAAGCCCAGCAGCCGTGGTGCACAAGGTAGGGGCAGCCATGCCATGCAAACACCGCAGACCGCAGAGGAGGGGAGGCCCGCTCCCGCCACGCCGGCTCCCACCCCAGCTGGGAACCACCACAGGAAGGACTCCCTCCCTCCTTTTGGTCCTCCGAGTTCAAAGGGACAAGGGTCACCAATGTGGTGTCGGGCTCCATCTTCACAGGGGCAAAGTGTGCTCATCACCTGCATATCAAGCTACGAACCACAGTCACATCCCTGTAGCGGCCCAGAGCCCAGGCTAAATCTCCTGAGCTTTGCAGGGCGAGGTAGAAAGACGAATCGCGTTTGTGACAGTGTTTCCGAGTTTGAAGGTTTCTTTCCATTCAATAGCAGGAGGAACAGGCCGGGCATTGTGACAGGCCCTGGGAGAAACCGGAGGCTTCTCTCCCGGGGAGGCCCAGGGTGCCGTCCTTCCTGGGGAGGCCCAGGGTGCCATCCCTCCCGAGTCATCGAGGGCGGCGTCGCCCCGGGCCACGGCCGCCCTGCGTCCCTCATCCTCCTGAGTGCTCGCGGCCCGTGCCTCCCTCGAGGTGGAAGCAGGCGGGGGAGGTGGCCTGCCCGCACTCAGATCTGCGCGTACCCACACCAGGACGCACTCTGAGATGGCGTCTCAGGCCGAGGTCTGGAGGGGCTCCCTTCCTCCCGCGTCCTTCCTCCAGCTTCTTCCCAGGCCGCGTGGCCCCAAGGCTCACTCTAGCCACTCCGAGGTGCTCCTCTTCCCAACCCGCTGCTCGCGTGGCCTGGGACCCATGCACACACCTGGTTGGCTGGTGCCAGGGAGCAGGGGGTGAAAGAGGCCAATGAGGGACATGTGGTGCAGTCGGAGGATCCGCTTGCTCATCAGCGAAGGAGCAAGGCACAGGTTTAGGCCATCAATGGGATTAGGACTCTCAGAAAGGAAGGCGGGCTTCGTGGGCAGGCTGGGCTGCAATCGTGAAGAGTAGATGCAACTTCAGACTTGATGCCCCCCAGAGGGGGGGCTGGGGGGGGAGAGAGCCGCTGGGGAAAGCCGCTGGGTGAAAGCGGCCAGGGGAAAGCGGCCAGCCCTGTGGGTTTGAAGCTCAAAACGAAAGTCTTAAAGGAGACATAGCTTTCTGGGAAAACTGCGGTTCTGGGCAAGGAAGGAGCTCTGTGCAGGAGGGGGTGAGGGTGGGGTCTGTGCTAGTGGCCCAGAGGCTCTGGGTGAGCCTCGGGGCTTTTCTAGCTTCATTGTTTATCCTGTGTGAGTGGGTGTTTGGCTCCCTGCAGCACCATCATTCTGGAACCCTCCTGGGTGCTTAGCACGATGACATTTTTGGTCATATTTGGGATCAAAATTCTAAGGCTTCTTTTAGCAAAGCTCTGGAAGTATGGCGGCACAACCCAACCGAACTGTGTTCTCCTCATGCTGGCAGCGGGATGGCAGGGAGCCCAGGGCTGGCCTGGGAGGGCTCCGAGAGCCGGTCCTGCCTGCCCCTCCCAGCTTCACGCAGAACCCCGAACCTCGAGAGAGCTCCACTCACGGAGACCTCCCAGGTCCCTGCGCCGCTGGCAGTCACCGACCAGAGTGACAGTCACCCCACCCCAGAACGACTTACTGGATGGACCAGGATGTTGCTGCAGATTCACACCTGCACCCCTGCAGTCTAGACACAAGCCCACCTCTGGGGAGCACCCTCAGCAGGCCGAAGCTCTGCTGAGGGATCCCACCTGCCATGGGTTTCAGTCAATGCCTTAGTCCCAGCGTACCAGCGGCTCCCACTGCGCTCCCCTGGGTGAGTATGCTCCGGGGGAAGCCCAGCGTGGCCCCTGCCTCACTGCGGCTGGCCTGGGCGCCCAGGAAGCCCCATGGTCCCTCACTGAGCTCACCTTTACCTCTGCTCACTCAAGGACATGACGAAGGTCATAGAATCTCCTCCCCTAGGAGAGGGAGGACTCAGAGCGTGAGTGGAAGGCTCACCGGAGGCTCTAAGACTCTGCCATTGAGAGGCACACTGGCCGTATGGGTGGAAGGATGTGTGTGTGTGTGTGTGTGTGTGTGTGTGTGTGTGTGTGTGTGTGTGTGTCTACCAAGAAGGAAAGGTTATGAATTTCCATCTCAGGCTAATGAGGCCTTCAGTGAGGGACAAAATCACCCTGGACCACTTTCCCAGAGAATTGCACAGTAGAATTATAATTAATCTGTTGTCCTGTTACCCATAGGCCTTTTTAGCATTTCTACTTTGCTGGCTGTTCCTGCCCATTGAATTCCAATGCTTTGGATGAGCGTCCTCTGGCTAAAGCCTCCTGCGGCACTCCTCGCGGTCTCCATGCTGGGTGTCTCGCATCCGCATCACGAGGCTCTGAATGATTGCTCTGTCTTCACCGGGCTTCTCAACACCTCCCAATCTTGTGCAACCTGAGAATTTAATTAACGAGGCTTTATCTTTCCTGCAGATAATTACCAAAGATGTTAAATAAAGCCAGGCTCAGCACTCCCTGGGGCACCGGACCAGACCTGCCACCACGGCTCCTTATTAGGTCCTGGGTCAATCTCCACCAGCTCCCGGCGGGTGGCAGTGCCAAGCTGAGAAGCAGAGAGAGCCTTCTCGTGCCACCAGTTGGGACACAGGCCGCTCAACCAACTCTGGGAGGGGGCGCTCACCCGCACCCCCAGCAGAGGTTCCGTGGATCAGACTGGAGGCGGCACCCGAGAGGCCTTCACATCCTGCTCAAAGCGAGGTCTCTGCCCACACGGGCAGTGCTTCCTTTCCCCTTTCACCCCAGCCTCTGGGTGTGGGAAGGCTCTTGAGACCCCACCAAGCCCCGCCCGGGTCCCACAGCCGGTCTTCCTCCTCGCTCAGGGCCAAGTCCATCCTGGCTCAGGCAAAGGTCTTGGCAACACCCTTGCCTGCGCGTTTTCCTGCACACCCGGCCGTCTGTGAGCGTCTCCAGCTGGCCCTGGGCCCCACACGACGGCTCTGCTCCTCTCAGCACCACAGCTGCCCTGGGGCCTCTCGAGCTGGCATGGCTGCCCCTGCCCCTACCCCTGCCCCAGCCCCTGCCCCAGCCCCTGCCCCAGCCCCAGCCCCTGCCCCAGCCCCTGCCCCAGCCCCAGCCCCAGCCCCTGCCCCAGCCCCTGCCCCAGCCCCAGCCCCTGCCCCTGCCCCAGCCCCAGCCCCAGCCCCAGCCCCTGCCCCTGCCCCTGCCCCAGCCCCAGCCCCAGCCCCTGCCCCAGCCCCAGCCCCAGCCCCTGCCCCAGCCCCAGCCCCAGCCCCAGCCCCAGCCCCAGCCCTTGCCCTAGCCCCAGCCCCTGCCCCAGCCCCAGCCCCAGCCCCTGCCCCAGCCCTTGCCCCTGCCCCAGCCCCTGCCCCTGTCCCAGCCCCTGTCCCTGCCCCTGTCCCAGCCCCTGTCCCAGCCCCTGCCACTCCCCAGCCCTAGCATAGGGCGTGGGGTATAGCAGGTGCTCAAGCAGTAGCTACTGATAAATGGATCATGAGGGCTGGGCGCTGCCCATGTTGGTGGCTGTGGGTGAGGACCGGGCGCTGCCCACTCCGTGGCCGGTCTGCTCGTGGTGGTCTGTCAAGGCTGCAGTGTGGGGCAGAGCTGTCACACATCCTTCCCAGGGTTCCCTGTGTGTCAGTGGCCACGGATGCAGCGCTCTCCTCAGAACGCTCTGCTGTCCCTCCGGATGCCTCCTTCTCAGATTTGTTAGGGACCCAGTGCAATGCTACGCCGTGTTCACAGGGAGGCCAGCCGGCGACCATTTCCTCATTTAATGGAAATCGCCAGCCTCCACCCTTCTCTGCAGGGATCTGTGGTTCAAGGAAAGCAGAGGACAAGGATTGTCCAGGAGCGCCTCAGGGAGCCCAGCCCCAAGATCTACCAGGAGCACTTCTCACAGAGGAAGAAGACACAAAAGGGACCAAAGATGCCACCAAACTCGAGACTCCAGACAGGGATTGCAGGAGCAATGTGAGTAGGAAAGCATCATGAATATTTAAACATTGAGACAGTACTAACACTCCTTGATCACTGTGAACCTTTTGCTAACTGCTCTGCTTCCAGAACAGATAAGGAGTCCACACAAAAGCACACATAAAACCAGGAGTGCAATTTGCAATCGGTGTCATGGCCAGCTTTCAGCTGACCACGAACATGTCAGTCCACTCCGAATCACATGCAGAGCCCGTGGCGCGGGAGGCTTCCTCCCTAAGCACAGCTCCCTTCTCGTCCCTTTTCGGCTTTTCAAGCCAGTCCTCTCTCCACGCCACTCCCAGCAGACCTTCTGCTCTCCCACAGTCCCATCCTTCACGCTGGTCCGATGTTCCTGGCGAACAAGTTCCTGCAAGCACGCACAAGGGGCCTCTGCTTGTTTCCTTGGTGTCAAGGGTAGCTGCGGTATTCATTGTGGTTCTCATAATGGTCATCATGACTCTGAGCACCCTGAGATCAAATGGGACCAGAAAATGGTTCCTTTACACCTGATCCTGAAGACTCAATGGTCTGTGGCCTCCACAGAAGGTCTTAAACTTCTCCAGACTCACATACGCACACCGCCATTTGTTTGAGTGGTGCCTTGGATAATTCTCATTCTCTAGAAAGTACCTTGGCCAGGACGGTGTGACGAGCACTGATGTTTCTTCTATCTCCAACCAACGTGCATCTTTCAGGTGACCAAAGGGCAGTAACAGGGGTGAGGAGATCCAGCAACAGCTGGGTGAAAAGCCCTACTGTAGGCAAATCAGTGTGCCCCTGACATGAGTCAGATAGATGGATAGATAAATAGGCCATCTATAGAACTGCCCTGACCCCTAGGTTTCAATTCATGGCTACATGGGAGAATCTGGGCAGGGAGTTGAGAGCTCAGAAAAAAAGAAGAAGATGCAGAGAAATGAGTTCATTATTAGTGGGTTTTTTTTCCATGTGCAAGATTTGCCGAATTCTCCATCTATGCAGGGCAAGAAGCTAAGAAAGTAAATGAACACTGAAACACAGAACCTAATTTCTGACAACCATACGCCCGCCAGGTTAGATTGACCTATTAGAAACAGGCTCTCATTTGGGACGTAGGAGGTAATAAACACAAAGCCATCAAGCCCAGCGAGAACCACCTGGCAGCTGGTGGCCGGGTGGAGGTAGGACCCCACCCCGACAACAGCTCGCCCACCACAAGTGGCACTCAGCCGTGATGACTGAGCAGACCGAGAAATAAGACCAGGAGAGCAAAGACAATAACAACAGACAAACAGATGGCAGAACTTCATTACTGAGGTTGTCAAAGGCATGTTTTGTAATAATTGATAATAAGCCAAGAAAGACAAAACAACAAGGAGCATTTTTTTTGGTCAGTTGTGGGGCTTGAACTCAGGGCCTGGGTATGATCCCTGTGCTTTGAGCCTAAACACCACTTCCGATTTTCTGGTAGTTAATTGGAAAGAAGAATCTCACATACTTTCCTTCCCCGGGCTGCCTTCAAATAACAACCCTTAGATCTCAGCCCCCTGAATAGCTAGGATTACAGGCTTGAGCCACTGATGCCCAGCAACATGGAATATTTTATCAGAGAATCAGAATCATTGTAGGAATTCAACAAAAACTGCAGAGCTGAAATTTTTTTAAAGAAAAATCAAATCAATTGATGGTCTGAATACAAGACTGGATTTTCAGTAAGAGAAGATTAGTAATGTAGAAGATAAAAGAATAGAAAATGTCAAGCCAAATAACAGATCTAACAGTGAGAACACAGAAAAGAGAATAAAAGACACGCAGGACATATGATTTTAGTCTCGTGTAGGCATAATTAGAGTCTCAGAAAGGGAAGAGCAGGAAAAAGGAAGCAGGGATCACTTGAAGAGATAATGAGTGTTTTCCAGAACTGGTAGAAGACACAGAGCTGTATACTCAGGAAGCACGGGGAACAGAAGCCAGGTAACCCCAGAACCAACTCGAAGACTCGTCATGTGGGAAAGGTGACTCCCATCAACTTGTATGATATTCATCCACTGATTTATTGAACGGTAACTCCTCTGTACAACTACTTAAATTTTTTTAACGGTTCATCATGCTTGAAAACCAGAGTCACTAGATACAAGATAAATATATAGGGTCCATTTCAATTTTCATATATAAGCAGCACCAAATGGGAAGTGAAAACTTTCAGAGGTAGCACCTATGATAAAATACCAACCGGCTTGATGGTAGGAAGGCATGTGCCGCTCACGTGCAGAGCACAGGCACCGAGAAGAGGGCTGCCGCCTTCCGGCCAGTTCATGTCTCTGGGTCACTTTTGACTGCTCTTTAAATTGCCATTGTTGGACTACGTTTGGATTCAGTCATTTTTAAGACTACTGGCAGCCCTAAAATTCTACAATTTTCTTTTTCTCATTCATTAATTCAGCAAACACTGGCTGAGCATTCACCAGGCAACACCAGGCACGGTGCCAGTGTGATAAACAAAGAGCAGATGGCTAATGTTTATGGAAGGAAGAAAGAGAGGTAAAAAAGGATGGAGAGAGAAAAGAAAGGGAGGGGGAGAGAGGGAAGGAGGGAAGGAGGGAGGGAGGGAGGAAAGAATGGAGAAAGGGAAGGAAGGAAGGGAGGGAGGAAGAGAAGGAAGGAAATGAGGAGAAAGGAAGGGAGGAAGGAAAAAGGAAGGAGGGAAGGAAGGTGGGACGGAGGGAAGGAAGGTGGGAAGGAAGGTGGGAAGGAGGGAAGGAAAGTGAAGGAAGGAAGGAAGGAAGGAAGGAAGGAAGGAAGGAAGGAAGGAAGGAAGGAAGGGGAGAGAGAGAGGGAGAAAAGTATGGAGAAAGGGAAGGAGGAAGGAAAAGAAAGAAGGAAGCAGGGAGGGAGGGAAGAAGGAAGGAAAGGAGAGAGAGGAAAGGGATGGAGGAAAGAAAAAAGGAGGGAAGGAAGGTGGGAAGGAGGAAAGGAAAGTGGAAAGGAGGGAAGGGAGGTGGGAAGGAAGGAAGGAAAGAAGGGAGGGAGGGAGAAAAGAATGGAGAAAGGGAGAGGAAGGAAAAGAAAGAAGGAAGCAGGTAGGGAGCGAGTAAGGAAGGAAGGAATGAAGGAATGAAGGAAGGAAGGGGGGAGGCAGGGAGGGAGGGAGGCAGAGAAGGAGGGAGGGAGGGAGGCTGAGGGCTTCCTGGAAGGAACTCCCAGCCTCACGGGGATCAGATGTCCTACTAGCACTCGCCTACTGAGAGGCTCCAAGGGCTGGAACGCGTGGCAGGTCGAGGTCTTGGGGAGGTGGATGGTGGATGCCCTCCTACAGGACCCAGAGCCAACGGGGGGCGGGCGTGAGGGAGGGGGGCAGGGGCAGGGAGTGTGGCTGGCATTCATTCGTGTCATCTGGTGACACTGCCATCATCTGGAGGTGGCCACCAGACGTTCCTCTTCCTCTCAGCGCATCATCTCCGGTGATGGGAACCAGACCCTGAGAACGCAGGCTGGAATCTAACCCTCACACCCAGCGCCCGCTGGCAGCTGGGCCTGCTTCCCGCCACTGCTCCCCACCAGCCCCTTCCCCCCCACCCCCCACCGAGCTGGAGCTCAGTCACCCGCAGCTCCTCCGCAGCTAGGCAGCACATTCCGGAGGATTCCCCATCCCTGGTGACACGCATGCACCTCCATGCACCCGCTGCCGTGGGCTGGACTCAGATTGGCTGCTGAGGAGCAGAGGCGGCCATCCAACCCCTGTCCTGCCGCCTTCCGTGCTGCCCCGGGAGCCCCCTCAAACTTGGAGACAGTTTCCACGCACCCCAGAAGGGAGGAGAAGCTCGGCCAGGTCACCCTCCTGCTTCCCTCCTTTCACGCGTTCCCCTCACTCGGTGATGCTGGGATGCGAACTCGGGAATTCTTTGGCACTGGCTGCGCAGGCCCTCTGCTGGCGAAGCTGTGCCCCGCCCCTGTGACAGGGTTGTTTGTGAGACAGGGCCCTTGCTTTCCCCCAGGCCGCCGGCATGTGACCCTCCTTCCTGCGCTTCCTGCCACCCTGGCACAACAGTCACCTGATCCCCCCTCGGCTGATGAGAGATGGAGTTGCGTGGATCTCCCCCCCCCCCCGCCCCCCACGCTCCTCACACAGCCCGCAGCTGGAGGACAGCACACTCTACCATGCCGGCATCACGTGAGGATTTTGCTCTGATAAGGTCTTCAACTGTGATCCGCCCGCTCTGCGTCTCCGAAGTAGCTAGTCATACAAGTGTGCGAGACTGGTGGTTTGTTTCCATTGTATTTTGTATGTGGAGTGGGGCAGGAGGTGGAACTGGGATTTGAATTCAGGGCCTTGTGGTCATTAGGCTGGTACTCTATCATGTAAGCCACACCTCCAGCTTTGCTTTTTGCTGGATATTTTTGAGATAGACTCTGGCACAGTTTTCTGCTGGGGCTGGTTTTGAACCACAGCCCTTCCCTTCTCGGCCACCCGAGTAGCTAGGATCCTAGGCACGGGCCACCAGTGCCCAGCCCCGTTGTATGTCTTAAACCACAGACGATGAGACGAACTTGCTCATTTCCTCAGTAAACATGAGGCTTTCCAGGAAAGAAAAAGAAGGGAAAGAAAGGAAATGATTTTGTAAACTGTATGACTGACTCAGCCAAGAGGGCGGGCAGCAGCCCTCTTCTCCCGTGGGACCGGCCGACTCCGCGGTGCCTCCGGAGACCGCCCAGAAGAGCATGCGCAGCGTGGTCTGCTGGCGAGGAGGGGTTTTCATTACAAATGCAAGTGTTGTGGGGGAAACCCAGGGTGATTTCCGAGGCCCCCTCGGAGGCGCGGGGCCGGGCGCCGCCTTTTGGAGAAGGGCTGCGTGTCAGAGAGAGAATTCACAGCACAGGGCCTCCCTGGGAGGGGGTGAATTATTCACAGCAGCCCTTGAAGAACAAGGCAGACATATCTTAGACTCAAGAGATAGGCCTGAAAGTAGGAAAAACGGATATTTTTCATATTTATTCCCAGATAGCGCTGTCGTGCATGGTTATATGCAGATACAGAGTGTGGGCCGCTTATCAAGGCTGGTGACGAATGCCACCGCTTCTTTATGGGCATCAATCATCGAGTGAAATCACTACTAACCCAGCCAGTAGGTTGCTAGGCCATGCCCAACCGCGTGGGGAACAATTGAGTGGCTGAAGAATTCACAAGGCCTTAGGAATTACTGATTTCTTAAAAAATTTCTAGTGTGTGTGCCAGTATAGGGACTTGAATTCAGGGCATGGGAGCTATTCCTTGGCTTTTTTTCCTTGCTCATGGCTAACCCTCTACCACTTGAGCCACGACTCTACTTCTGGCTTTTTTTTAAATGGTTAATTAGAGAAAGAGTCTCACAGGCTTTCTTGACCTGGCTGGCTTTGAACAGTGATTCTCAGATTTCAACCGCCTGAATAATTAGGATTCAGGCGTGAGCCACCAGTGCCCAGTCTAAAGCTTTATATTTATTTATTTATTTTAAGAACAGATCATTGTTGACAGGTATCTAAAGCCTGTGTTTCACTCTTTATTTTTTTTGGTCAGTCGTGGGGCTTGAACTCTGGGCCTGGGCACTGTCCCTGCATTCTTCAGCTCAAAGCTAGTGCTCTACCACTTGAGCCACAGAGCCACTTCTGGTTTTCTAGTGCTTTATTGGGGATCAGAGTCTCACAGACTTTCCTTCCCGGGCTGGCTTTGAACCGCGATCCTCAGATCTCAGCATCCTAAGTAGCTAGGATGACAGGCGTGAGCCACCAACACCCAGCTCACTCAGTTGTTTTAAAGAAACTTTTTACTTCAAAAATTAGTATTCGAGAAGCAATGTGTGCTTACAGAAAGTCTAGAATATTCCAGACATGTGGGAGTAAAGTGCAGTCACCGCGGCCCCGTCTGCAGAAGCGTGCGTGCCCCTGTGGCCTGGCCCCTCCGGCTACGTGGCTCTGGGCCCATTCCCTGCTGAGGCTGAGATTCACTGACGACTTTTAGGCCAGCCATCCACGTTCACCCGCGCCTCCTCCGCCATCTGAGTGTGGAGCCGTCCTGCGGCAGCGGCGGGGTGTCTGCAGGCAGCGGGGTCTCCGTCTCTGCTGGGTCTGTGGGCAGTGTGGTCCTGCGGGAGGGGTGAGCCGTGAGCCCCACTTGGGCCTGAACCCCATGAGGCCACCACCAGAGACGCAGGCTGACCCACACCAGTGACAGCCCACAGCATCCCATCCGGGGCGGCCGGGGGCCGAGGAAGCCTGGACCCCGGGCAGGGTGGAGGCAGGGCGGGAAGGACGCCCGTCCCCGGCTGGCGTTTCTGACGATCAGGGAGGCCGCAGTTTCAAAGGCCCGTTGCCCGGCAGGCAGCCTGTGTGTCCTGTGCACAGGGGGGGCGCGGGGCTGTGCGGAGGGAGGGACAGCTGTAGACAGCGGATCGTGGTCCCAGACACCGCAAGGAGACCGGAAATCCCAACGGCCATGAGAACCCAGTCGGCGTGTCCTGTGGCCACCGCGACACCACACAGTCAGCAGCAAAAGCAACACAGGTCTGTCACAGCTGACGGGCCCCCCGCGGTCTGCAGCCCCAGGAGAAGCCTCTCCCCGCAGAGGCCCACGTTCCCTCCTGCACTCTGCCGACCCGCCCTCTGCTTCTCCCTCTCCCTCTCCAGCGTCTGAGCCCATCTGCAACTGTCTTTGTGCACTCGTACTGCACATCATGGATGTGTTCAGAGAGACACACCCTAGTGCAAGAATGACCCAAGAAATAATCACAGCCCGGGTCATGAAGGAAGGTCTCGACTTTCAGTTTGGAGTCTTTCCAATGCCACTCCATGCTCCATGCCACTCCCATTTTGCAGAAGGCAAACCGAGGTTGGGCGTGGGCTTGCTCACAGAGTGCTAACCACGAAGGACCAGCCCTGGAGCGCAGCGCCGGGCTCCTGACCCATTTCCACCACCACAGTGAAGAGACGGAGCGTGGGCTGGGCTGGCTCCTGCCACCGCAGTGACGTGTGCCGCCAGCTGACCCAGCGCCTGTCACCTGCCTTGGCCTGAGCCCCGCCGGGGCGGGAACCAGACACCGCGGGCCCCAGGGAGACAGCCTGTCCCTTTGCTTGGAAAGGTTAGGGAAGATTTCCCAGATGGGGAGATATTTGAGCAGAGATTGGAAGGTGAAGGATGAGAAGGGTTTAGCGCAGGTGGGAGGCCGGGGGCTGGTGCGGAGGACAAATTGGGCAGAGAAAATTTCCAGTACAAGTGTGTATGTGTGTGCATACACATGTGTGTGAGGGACAGAGAGCGCACAGACACAGGGAAACACGCAGGACAGATACACAGCACAAAGGGAAAGAGAGGAAATGGGAGAGATACAAAGGCACAGAGGCAGGGGAAGAGAGACATGAAGAGGAGGAGATTGAGACTCAGAAATGAGCAAGGAGGGGAGAGATGACAGAGGTCGCCATGCGGAGACCCGAGGGACTGGGGGACGAAGCAGCTGGGCGGGAGGGAGACAGAGGGTGCGTTAGAGGAGGCAGAGGGAAGCCAAGTACCCAGAGTAGAAGAAGCAGGAGGCGGGGAGGGAGAAGGGTGGAGGAGTGGGGGGGCGGGGCAGGAAGAGGGACATGGGGAACTGGACACACGGCAGTGCCAGCCGCGGCCCCCGGGCAGGTGTGTCTGCCACTCAGCAGCTGTGCTTGCTCAGGCGACCTCCTCAGCTCCTTGGTCTAGAATCAGCGTCAGTCTACATCGTCTCTTCACTGTTCAAAATTCCACGGGGTTTGGTTTCAGCTGACCAGGGGTGGTTGCGCCCTGCGGGATCCACGTTGCTCTTCTCCACTCGAAACACATCAAGTGTGTGCTACTGGGGCAGGTCTGGAGATGCCAGGGTCCTGGGGTCACGAGACCTGAGCGACTCCATTCCAGGAAAGACCGAGGTTGGTGGCCAAGGCAGGAAGGGACCCCAGGGAGCAGGTGAGCTACTGCATGGGTCAAGGGTGGCTGCCCCTGTCCACCTACTCCTCCTCCCCGTTCTGAAAGACAATCCCGTAATCCAGCTGGAGGAGCGCGCACACAAAGGATGGTGTTCTCTGCTAGGCCAGCACAAACGTGAAAGCAAGAAGCCACTTGAATACACATGGGTGGGGGAGGGGAGGTTAAGCCAAGGGGACCCGTGGCTTGTGCAGTATTTATGAGATGTTAATGGCCGGGGAAAACCCTCCGAACAAAATGTTAGTGCACCACCGCTTTCTACCTCTGAAGTTTGCATCATGAGTGTGACTTCGCCATTCACAGTTCAATTTAGAAAGAAATAAAAATGTGAGATTGTTTGGTAATAATCAGAAAAGTGCATCTGTGCTCATGGATGAGTGTGTGGGTGTGAAGGAAAGCAAGTACGCCAAAATGTTCTAGATGATGTGTCTGGATTTGGGGTAACTGACATTTCTGTATTTCCCAATATTTATTGTAAACATGATTCATTTTTTTGGTCTGGAAAACAGCATTGTACATTCTACACCTGTACACTGGGCATGCGCCGAGCAGTGGCTGTGTTCACTTGTTTGGCAGGACCCTTGACTTGTGTGGTCTGATGTCTTCACGTGAAGCAGACATGATCACATAGGAATGACATCAGTTTTCCCAATATCCATTTGCTTTCTTGGAGTGCTGCAGAGCCTGGGGCTCCAATCCCACAGATCCCTAAAGTTAACCAGAGAACAGCACAAAAGAGTCCCATCTGCCCCAAGTTTGTCCAGTAGCCCGAGGTCTGTCGACAATATGGCATGCCCAGAACCTCAGTAAAGACATAAATACCGGAAAAGCATCCTGCCATGATCTGAACATGGTCCCAACATTCACGAGCTAGGAACAATTCCCACTGCGACAGGATCAGGAAGGGAGTGACATCATTACGAAAGATATTACTGAATGGATTAACAGCAATAAAGGGTTGGTTTCAGAGGCCTGGTCCTTCTTGCCCTTCTACCTTCAGCCACGAAATGATTGGCTGCTCCTTGCTTCCAAAGCATGGCTCATTTGAGACGCCATCTTGAAAGCAGAGACCGGCTCTCACCAGACTCCGAATCTGTCCTTGATTTTGTACTTCACAATTTCAGAAGGGTAAAAAATAACTTTATAATCCTTATAAATGACCCAGACAATGGTATTCTGCTATGACTCAGTCAAAAGCATTTGTTGGCCATTAATGAGTTTGCATCCTGCTCAGGTATTGGGGTTGGGACAGAGGTGAGAGGTCTCACCTCAAGGCGGCAGGCACTGAGCTGCACCTGGGATGACCCCTCTGTGCCTTGCAGGAAGAAATCCTGAGAAAATCCCCGTGGGCCACTGATGGTCTCACGGGTGACGAGGACAGACAGAAGTAAAGTCGGTGGCCTTCTCAGGTGGCCCCTTTGTCAGAGCTGGCGGGGCGGAGTGCATTCTCTAAACTCACACGTTCCGAGAAGCACGTTCACATCTAGAAGATAAATCTGCACAACACATGCCATGCCTTCCCTTGGAAATCTGCTTCTGTTTCCAAATGACTCGAGTGGACTTTCAAGAAATACTGCCTTCCAGGAAAAAGTCTCCGCAAATACACGCCTCAAAATTTTCATTCTTAATATATCAGTAGCTTTTCAGTTCATTACAGTGTTATTAGTCAGTCTTCATAAAAGTGCTATGCATCTTTATTAAAAATGGAAGTTCACATCATTTATGTTCCCATAAAAATGGGTGGTGGTAGCTTTGATTAATTCCTTCACATACAGTGAACTTTACAGCAAATTGGACAGTGTAATTCAATTCCTATTTCTGCAGATTTTTTTGTTGGTAGAAAATTGATATCATTCATATGTAATCATATTGCCTTTGCAAGAGATATTTAAGAAATAATATCCTGAGGTAATGATCGCATGGCTTAATTATTAATACCTTACTTTCAGGGGCGGCAGCATGCATTCCTTTTGCAAGCTTGACTTCTATCAGAAAATATTTCTTCAGTCTGAGCTCAGTGGCTTGTGCACCGTGTGTACACACGCGTGCACGATCAGCTGTCCTTTAGCACCGCTGGGGCAGAGGGCAACTTGGAAGGTGGCGTTTGAGAGGCAGAGGTGCCCTGCCAGTCCGGCTGCAACCTCACTGCCTCCCAGGAGGCTGTCAGGGCGAGTTCTTCAGAGCTGTGAGATGTGTTTAGGGGAATGGGGGTTGGCTTTCACAGGACAGGCACCTGTGTCCTCCCAGTGGCCCCCACCTGGGGAGAGGGCTGTGCTGCATCCTGAGGCTGAGTCCATTCTTGCTCCAGAGCGTCCAGCGTGCTCCGGGGCCCTTACCTGCCTGGACAGGACCAGGCTCTATGCAGAGACATTCGCTTTGCTCGCAGCCCTCTATTCACACGCTAAGCACGGCTGGCCGGCCCTCGGTCCCCGCGGGACACCGCACGCAGCCAGCCGGAACCCAGTGACGCCGTCCTAGGTGGCTCGGGCCTCGGCTCCTCCTGTCCATCCCCTGCCCCGGTCCTTCTCCAGGAGGAAGGCTGGAGACCCCACTGCCGGGCGGTCCTTCTGCGTCCTCTGCCTCTTCTTCCTCACTTCTGAGGTTGGACTGTTTGGCCCGAGACTGCCTTTTTCTGGTTCTCCCTGGTGCGTCCCTCAGGACTCCCATTGGGTGACCTCAGAGCAGCTGCTGGCTCCAGGGCCAGCCTGACAGTCATGGGGACATACAGACCACAATCTAGTCAACGCACGGGCGCCTGCCCCTCTGCATCCAGAGCCCGAGACGCAGGGCGCTGGCCTCCCCGGGAGCAGGCCCCGGGGGGCCTCAATGTGGCCTGGGGGCCTTCGGCAAGTGTCCCCCGTGGCTGTGCTGTGGGCCAGAGATGGCTGCCCAGGTGAGCCCAGCCCGCGGAGAGCCAGACCTGAGTCTGCCCTGGATGCTTGGCACACGCCTGTGGGAAAGGACGGAGAGCAAGCAGACCCCTGCCAAGCCCGCGGTCCTCGTCCTCCCCCCCCCCCCAGGCTCTGCAGAAGGCACCGGATGCCCAGCCTGAGGAAGGAGCACCAAGCCCCACCCCCACGCCCCAGAGGGCCTCCCTCGGCCCCGCCCACCCCAGGCGGGCCCACCGCAGCCTGCTGGAGGGGGGGTGCGGGGGGGGGCTGCCGCTCAGCCTGTCGAGGGACAACCAAACATGGAGACGCACGTGTCTCTGTATGACTCGGGTGGGTGGAAAGGCGCCTGTGCCTGAATGTACATGCTCCCTTTGTGTCTGAAGCCTACCACCCTAGGGTCGTACTGAGGATGAGAGTAGGTGGACCAGCCAGGGTCCCCCTGCCCAGGGGAGACTCCATGGGGCCCTCCCTCTCCAGGGCCAGCGCCAGGCCCGGGCCCCATGTGGAGAGTGCAGAGACGGCTTGACATGGGGTCCCTCCTGACACAGGGCACGGCTTCAAGGGGTCCCCTCCTGTCCCGCCAGAAGCTCCCCTGTCTAGAAGAACAGAATAAAAGCAGGGGCTGCCCACCGTGTGTGGACAGAAGCAACTCCGAGGTCCAGCTGTAAACCGGCTATAAACTCGTGCCAAGTGCAAGGGGAGGAGTCCCACGTCCGGCTTTGTGTTCGTGTCTCTGCCCTGGAAAGAGAACAGAATGCATCACAGCCACAAAACAGCAGCGCTGAGTTACACTGTGACACCGCGGGAGATTCAGATTTATGAATATTATTTCCAGCCTTTTTTCTCTGCTTCTTGACACCGTAAGCTGCACAAAGCTGTGCGCCTCTCAGGATTTCCCCTCTCCACCCTGCTCGGGTGTCTGGGCACGGGGCATGCGGGTACCACCCCATAAATCCAGCCTTTGTGCTTACCCCGTCTAATCAGCTCACCAGATCAAAACTTCATAAGTGACCGGTTCTCATTTAAAGCTCCAGTAAAACTACAATTACTATGGCTGTAAGAGGCCTTGTTTCGAAAAGTGCATTAAATAGTTTTATAGATGGGGCTGGAAACACTTGTGCGGTTGTGTTCACGAAATCAAATGAGTTCATTAATAATGGGACCCCGCGACAGAACCACAGCCCGGCAGCCGTGAAGATGACTCAGAATTGGAAGCTCCTACTTGGATGTAATTTTTGAAGTTGGGACAATTGTTTCTACCTCATTAAAAGAAATTGAGGTGTAACTTAACATAATATGCCAGTGACATTTTCACTCTAGGCTTTGGAGTCTGTGCCGGATGAGGGAGGAAATAAACACACAGTTCACAGCTGGCCTCTAGGTGACAGAGGTGGTGGGCAGAATACGAGGGCAGGCGGCCCCTGTGCAGTGACCCTTCGTGATCTTGGCGGCGGGGTGGGGGATGTGCTCCAGGCAAATCTTGGTTTAATGTCCAACATTTAGGTTGTGGACAATCTCTGACAGACGCGGGAATCCCAGGCCCAGAGCACCGATTCTCCATCCGTCTACTGCTGCTGGCCAAACAGGCAGATTTCTAAAGTACATTTTCTTGCAAACTGAAACCTCTGATTTGCTGTAAATTTAGGTCAGAGAGGAGCTCACAGATGGACAATGTTTATGTTGCAAACCTAAGGGAAGCTTTTGCAGAAGAAAGAAAAGGAAGAAAAAAGAAAAAGAAGGAAGAAGGAAGAAGCAGAAGGAGAAGAAGAAGAAGAAGAAGAAGAAGAAGAAGAAGAAGAAGAAGAAGAAGAAGAAGAGGAGGAGGAGGAGGAGGAGGAGGAGGAGGAGGAGGAGGAGGAGGAGGAGGAGGAGGAGGAGGAGGAGGAGGAGGAGGAGGAAGAAGAAGAATTTGCCTAAATTGCGGCTCTTAAAGCAAGGAAGGCCTTTCTGTTTTCCGCAGTGACTTACTAAGCCTTTATTTAGACAGTTGGTAAAAACACCGTATCACATATTTCACATGTTTTCTTTCCCCCACTGCTACAGTTTAAAACAGTATCAGGTTTTTTCTCCTGGAGAAGCAGAAATCTACAGTAAGGCATTTTCGCCTTTAAAAAAGAAAAAGAAAAAAGAAGCCTAGATGTCGTTGGGCATGGTTAATGTTCCCAGGCAGACCCACAGCACAGCACCCTCTGGTGCACGCATTAAGGAGAAGGATTAGGGCTGTTCTGGGGTTTTGTTCGAATGTAGTTCAGCAGCTCCCAGAGATGAATTTTAATGCTCATTCAAAAATACAACAAAAACATAATGATTTGAAATCCATCATCTGACTGTTGAAGCCGTTTTTCCTGGGCTTGCTGGGCTTCAGGTTAATAGTGTGACATGGAGGAAAGCATGGGCCCTGATGCTCGTGGTGGTCTACGTGGCCGGGCCCAGCCCCGCGGTCAGTGCACGCAGCCCCGCCCGGCCACCCCGGAGCGGCCTCCCGAGGCTAGTGTCCCGGAAAGGGCACCAGGGCCGCCATTGCTGCGTGTGTGGGGAAGCCGGCCTGGGCCCCAGCGCCTCCCCGGGCCCGCCACCACCAAGAGCGGCACCCGATTCAAAGGAAGCTTCTTGTCAGGCACCTGTGGCTCACACCCATCATCCTAGGTGCTTGGACAGCAGAGGGTCGCGCAGTTCAAAACCAGCCTAGGCAGAAAAGCCCACGATTGGATACTATGGTATCCAACTAGATGCCAAGCAGCTAGAAGTGGAGTTGTGGCTCAAGTAGTAGAGTACCAGTCTTGAGTGAAAGAAAGCTCAGGAACAAGTGCCCACGCTCCCTTCCCCCTCCTGCCACCCCCTGAAAAAGAAGTTTCTTGAAATGGGCAGTCCTTCCTGAGACAGGGGAAGTTACTTTCATACAATAATCACACAAAGACACACAGGCTGGCACAGACACCTGAACATAAATCTACAGAAGCCTTCGTACACACAAATGCACACGCCTGCACACAAATACACAAAGACGTGCACAGGAATGTGTGTGCAAGCTCACACCCACACATCAAAATGTATGGACAAACTCCTGGAGACACGCACACAGCAGCACACCTGCAGACACACGGGCATGCACACAAACACACAAGCATCAGAACTGAAAAGGCTAACAGATTTTTCTCCCACACCGCTGCCCCGGCCCTGGTGCTCTGCCGGCCGGGCCCGGGGAGGAGGCGTGGGTCGGGGCCCCAGGAGCCCCGGGCCTTTGTGTACCCCATCCACAGGTGCTTCCTCTGGGGTCGCATCTGCCCCTGGCGCCCTTGCTTCTGAGGCAGCGTGTGGATGGGCAGCGGGCCGGAGCTGACCGCCGAGAAATGTCTCCATGCAGGACTTTCAAGGACCGATCTCAGTGGGCACCTCCTCCTTGGTTCCTCTGGCCAGAAAGCTGCATCATGTGCACACACATTGGACCTGTCCAGTGGTCCCAGAGCCCCTTTCCCCAGCCGCGTGCTTCCTGCAGGGCTGGGAACACAGCACAGCCCCGCAGGGCACTCGCCCGCCGCACGCCCCCTCCCTCTGGTGGAGGGCGAATGGCTTCCAAGGTCATCAAAACACAGACGTCTGCCTTCCTCCCAGTCCTCTGCCACTGCAGAACTCGAACTCGTGTCTTGAGGGATGCGGCTGGCCCATCCCTGCATCCTGGGCGGGTGTGAAGCGGAAGCCACCCCGCAGCCGGGGTCCCGGGGGCCGCCGCGGACCACCGTCCCTCAGAGGTGACGTCACACAGACACGGGCTGACTCTGAGGACACCGGAAGGGCCTAGAACTTCCTTCTCCGGTGACTCTGCTTCCAGGTTAGCGAGTCGGGAGGCCGCGAGCCTACACCCCGACCCAGGCCAGACACACCTGTGCGGTCTCACAGCTCTGGCACAGCAGGCGCAGCGCAGGACAGGAAGCTCCGCCGGGGACAGGGCCCACCCCTCCCAGAGGCCGCAGGGTGACCACTTCCGACCCGCAGGGCCCGCTGTGCATGGATGCCGTTGCCTGCGGCTGGCCAGGAGTGGCAGGGGACCCGGCTTGCTCACAGGGGCTTTGAGCACGGACACCTGGGTGGGAAAACCAGGTGTTCCCCTCCCTGGGGGAGGGGGGAGCCTGCTGGGATGGGGGTTTCAGGATGCCCCTGGGCTGGGCTGGGGTTTCGGGATGCCCCTTGCTGGCCTCGCCCCCATCCCCTGGTCCGAAGGCAGCTGTGGGACATCTCTGTTCAAAATGGGAAGGAGGCTGGGGACACCCCTCAGAGGGCCTTGGCCAGGCTTCCCATCTGAAGGTAGCATCGCCCTGCTCCCCCCGCCCCAGACAGAGGCCACCTCTGTGCAGGAAGCCTGGCCCTGCCCAGGGGGCCAGGAGACACTGCCGGCCTGCCCCGCGGGGTCTCTGAAGGATGGTGGTGGGAACGGGTGGGCATGCTGGCCAGCGGGGGCCAGGACAGGCAGGCTCAGGGGGCCTGCCCTGGGGAGGCGGGAAGCGCGGGGCCAGCAGCCAGGCCTCACTCGGAGGCCCCGGAGCTGTCCTACCCTGCCGGGCAGTCGGCGTGATTCATGCGCAGTCCTGCTTCACCGTCAGGAATCCATGAGCCCTTTGTGACTCCCTGGTGGCCAGACAGAATGACTGGACCAGAGCGGGCTGTTTTATGGTCATTTCTTTACCACACATAACATAAACCACCTGGGAGGCAGATGAGCACAGGTAAGAAATAAACAAGCTGAGCCAGGAATCGCCAGCACGGCAGGCCTGCGGGAGCGGTATGTGAGCGGCCGTGCCCTCTCCCTGGCTCTCCATCACGGGCACCGTGACACACACACCTGGGACTCCTGCCTGGCAAGGAGGGCCAGGCAGCCACATCGCCCAGCCAGGACAAGAAGCAAAGCCTGGCCTTGTTCTCGCCAGCCTGTCCTGTCCACCGTGCAGGCCCTGCCCAGCCTAGGGACCGCCAAGAAGCCCCCTGGCCCCCCTGTGGCTCCCCGTGGCCCCTGTGAGGGTCCGTGTCCTCATGTTCGCTGTCTTTAAAGTGGGGCTGAGGTCAGCACAGCCAGGATGCTGTCACACAGGATTTCCTGCCCAGGCTGGCTTTGAACCATGCTCTTTAGATCTCAGCCTCCCGAGTAGCTAGGATCACAGGTGTGAGCCACTGGTGCCTGGGAATTCATGAGCAATTAGAGTACTATAAAAAAGGATCACCTGTGCCTAAATCAGCCAGCATTTTCTGTTTTCTTGTAGTAGTCTCAAAGGTTCCAATCGTACCTTAGGACTAACCTATTCGAATTGAAATTTGTCTCTGGTGGGAGCTGGGGATCCAGTTCCCATTCTACCCATAGGTAACCAGGTCCCTAGCACCATTCGTTGAAAAGGCTGAAAGCATTCCAATGTGGGTCCGTGGCTCCTTTGTCAAGAAGCAGACCACAGTAGCGGTATGGGATTGCTCCCGGGTCTTCTATTCTGTTCCATTTGTCTGCATGTCTGTTTTTGTGCCACTGACATGCTGTTTTTGTTACAATGACTCTGCAGTGTAATCTCAAGTCTGGTATTGTTGAATGTCCAGCAGTGCTCTTTTTATGTAAGATTGCTTCAGCTGTGGGCCTTTTGTGCCTGCATCGTAAGAACTTTAGGATTGTTTTATTTCTGTGAAGAATGGCACTGGGATGCTGATGGGAATTGCACTGAATCTGTAGATTGCTTTCTGTACTACGGCCATTTTCACAGCATTAATTCTGCCAATTCAAGACCATGAAAGGTCTTTACAATATGATATTTGACATACCGAGGTACAATGATCGAGTCGGGGTAATTAGCACACTCATCATGGCAAACATAGATCAATTCTTTGTGTTGAGCACACTCAAAATCTTCCTTCATTGCTTGGCCAAAATACTCAAAACCTTCCGTCATTGGCGCAGACCTCCCTGCACCAAGCCCAGAGCTCTGGGACAGCTCTGCTGTGGACCAGGCCAGGACTTCCCTGCGGATGGCAGCCTAGCCGCAGGCAGAGCCACACCCAGGGTCCTCCAATGCCCCTCAGCAGTGGCTATCCCGGCTGTCCTCCTGGGGCTGGGTGGAGGTGAGTCCGTAATCACACTCCTCCATGCATAACTGCCATGGGAGGACAAGCGTGCCTGATCAAGGTCAAAGGAGGAGAGCTGGGCCAGGAGGCCAAGGGTGGGCTGCGGTGGGAGCAACGTGAGGAGGCTGAGGATGACTGCTTCCCCACAGACCCGGGCTTCCTGCTGGAATTCCAGATTCAGGAGTGGCCTCAGGCAACAGCAAGCAAGCAACTAGAAAGGAAGCCTCACTACGTCCGCAGAAGAGGGTCTCTCCACAGACGGGGCAGCCTGAGTGCGTCAGGACCACATAGGCTCTGGTCCCTCAGCTTTCGGCCACCTGTCCAGCAGATGAGGAAGTGGTAAGATGATGGCTACTGTCTGCAGATACTCAGCCTGGCTGCAGCAGCCCTGTGAGCCAATGGGGATTCCAGCCCTGAGCCCTGAGGAATAGACCCCCTCCCCCAGTCTGGTAGAAGCTCTTTTTTTGCTGTATCACTGGACAGTCTGGTAGAAGCTCTTTTTTTGCTGTATCGCTGGACAGTCCGGTGGAAGTTCTTCCTTTGCTGTATCGCTGGACAGTCAGGCGGAAGCTTTTCTTTTGTGGTATCACTGGGATCATTTTCTGGGTCCAGTTCTAAAGATTTGTATGAGAGAAATATTTATTTTCTTGTCTCTATTACATATCTAGAAACATTGTTTGTGGGGGTTTTTAAATGAAAATTACCGTATGCCTCAGCTTTACCTTGAAATAGAACGTTCCATGGTAACTATTCCGAGGAGTGAAAGCTGTGGGAGGCCAGTAAGATGCGACTGCATCCAAGCCCAGAAATAATTCCAAGGCAGAGGCTGAACTCCTTGGGAGCCACACTGCTAAGGATGGTGATGGTAATATATAAACCACTGAGGTAAAGTTCAAGTGGTGTGTAAATGTCACCAGGACTGCGATATTAAAAATGCCATTTTATAGCATGCATAGTGTGGGTGGGTGGAGTTCATGATGATTAAAGCTTGGCTTGGACCCGTCAACACAGTCAGGATGCTACACCCCTGCTTGGGGTCCCGGGAGGTGTCACCCCGGGCCACCCCTACCTGCCCAGCCTCCGTGAGCAGAGGCACCTGCTGGATGCCAGAGACATCCAGGCTGGCCCTGGGAGGACCCCGGGGGACAGGACAGCAGGAGAGGAGCAGGTGGTGCGGCCTCTGAAATCCCAAAGGTTAGAAGGTTCGTCTGGCACCTGCTGCGTCCCCCAACACGGGCTGCCCTGGGGAGCTGAGTGCAGTGACCAGCTGGCTCCTGGCGACCAACACCACCCACAGCCTCTGCAACACCCCTAGACCGGCCTCTTGGCGGTTTCAAGGTGCCCATTTGATCGTTTTTGAGTGAACATAACTGGCTCGTTTGTTTCGTGTTACTTTGGAAAGTGTCTTTACTGAGGGAAGGTCTGCTACTTTAGGTGCTGGATAGCACTTGTTATGGTTTGGCTGTTGTCACCTGTTCACCTCCAGGGGAAAAGTCAGGCTGAGAATGGATCAGAAATGAACACTTTGCTTTGTACAGAGTAAATTAAAATATGAATCATGGTCATGGCTATGAAAGACAGGGGGATGTGTGCACATGTGTGCATATGTACTTGCATGTGTGTGAAGGTGCCTTATACATATCCAAGTATGCATGTGCATGTGTGCACGTGTGTTACACTGCAGTTTTACACATGGGTGTGCATGCTGCTGTGTTGTGTGTGCATGAATGCATTCATGCGCACCTGTGTGTGCTGATTGGTTACATGTGCACATGAGTGAATGTGTTTGTGTATATGAATGGATGTGGCAATATGTAAATTCCACTGCGTTAGAGACCGGCAAGGGCTCTGGGTCCTTGTGGAGATGAGATGGTCACGGCCTAGCCTGAGCGATGCATCCTGGGAAGCATGGAGCGGAGTCTCCTCCACACGGGGGCATGGCCGCGTCTCACCGACTTTGTGCCTTTCATGCAGAATGGGTGTGGCAGGTACAGGCCCGGGGAAGACAGCCCTGACCTCAGGCAGCTCCCCAGGTGAGAGGCATGAGGCGGGCACAGGTGCACAGACCGGAGGAACCTCACTGCCTGAGAACCTGACCTCAGAGAGGCAGCCTGCGAGCACACGCAACATGCGTGACAGGACACACCGCAAGTATGACCTCAGAGAGGCAGCCTGCGAGCACACGCAACACGCGTGACAGGACACACCGCAAGTATGACCTCAGAGAGGCAGCCTGCGAGCACACGCAATATCCATGACAGGACACACTGCATGTATGACCTCAGAGAGGCAGCCTGCATGACCTCAGAGAGGCAGCCTGTGAGGACACACAACACGTGTGACAAGACAGCACACATATGACCTCTGAGAGGCAGCCTGCAAGGACACACAACATGTGACAGTACACACCGCATGCATGACCTCAGAGAGGCAGCCTGTGAGGACATGTAACACATGTGACAGGACAGCACACGTATGACCTCAGAGACACAGCCTGTGAGGACACACAACATGTGTGACAGGACACACCACACATATGACCTCTGAGAGGCAGCCTGCGAGGACACACACCACACGTGACAGGACAGCACACGTATGACCTCTGAGAGGCAGCCTGCATGACCTCAGAGAGGCAGCCTGTGAGCACACGCAACACGTGTGACAGGACACACCGCAAGTATGACCTCTGAGAGGCAGCCTGTGAGGACACGTAACACACGTGACAAGACAGCACACATATGACCTCTGAGAGGCAGCCTGCAAGGACACACAACATGTGACAGTACACACCGCATGCATGACCTCAGAGAGGCAGCCTGTGAGGACACACAACATGCGTGATAGGACACACCACACATATGACCTCTGAGAGGCAGCCTGCGAGGACACACACCACACGTGACAGGACAGCACACGTATGACCTCTGAGAGGCAGCCTGCATGACCTCAGAGAGGCAGCCTGTGAGCACACGCAACACGTGTGACAGGACACACCGCAAGTATGACCTCTGAGAGGCAGCCTGTGAGGACACGTAACACACGTGACAAGACAGCACACATATGACCTCTGAGAGGCAGCCTGCAAGGACACACAACATGTGACAGTACACACCGCATGCATGACCTCAGAGAGGCAGCCTGCAAGGACACACAACACGTGTGACAGGACACAGCACATGCATGACCTCAGGGACACAGCCTTGAGGACACACAACATGTGTGACAGGACATGCAACATGTGTGACAGGATGCAGCACACACATGACCTCAGAGAGGCAGCCTGCGAGCACATGCAACACTTGTGACAGGACACAGCACATGTCTGACCTCAGAGAAGCAGCCTGTGAGGACATGCAACATGTGCAACAGGACACAGCACATGTATGACCTCAGAGAAGCAGTCTGAGAGGACACACAACACACGTGACAGGATATGCAGCATGTATGACCTCCGAGAGGCAGCCTTCAAGGACACACAACACACGTGACAGGACACAGCACATGTATGACCTCAGAGAGGCACTCTGTGAGCACACAGTATTCATGACAGGACACACACATGTGACCTCAGAGAAGCAGCCTGTGAGGACACACAACATGTGTGACAGGACATGTAACACATATGACTTCAGAGAGGCAGCCTGTGAGGACATGTGGGTTTGGCCCAGTTGTCCAGAGCCTCTTCCCCACCACCCTGAGATCTGACAGGCCCTGCACCCCCTCGCAGGATGAGGAGCACCCCCTCGCAGGATGAGGAGCACCCCCTCGCAGGATGAGGAGCACCTCCTCCCAGGATGAGGAGCACCCCCTCGCAGGATGAGGAGCACCCCCTCGCAGGATGAGAGCCCCCCTCGCAGGATGAGGAGCACCCCCTCGCAGGATGAGGAGCACCCCCTCGCAGGATGAGGAGCACCCCCTCCCAGGATGAGGAGCACCCCCTCGCAGGATGAGGAGCACCTCCTCGCAGGATGAGGAGCACCCCCTCGCAGGATGAGGAGCACCTCCTCGCAGGATGAGGAGCACCCCCTCGCAGGATGAGGAGCACCTCCTCGCAGGATGAGGAGCACCCCCTCGCAGGATGAGGAGCACCTCGCAGGATGAGGAGCACCTCCTCGCAGGATGAGGAGCACCCCCTCGCAGGATGAGGAGCACCCCCTCCCAGGATGAGGAGCACCTCCTTGCAGGATGAGGAGCACCCCCTCGCAGGATGAGGAGCACCTCCTTGCAGGATGAGGAGCACCCCCTTGCAGGATGAGGAGCACTTCCTCGCAGGATGAGGAGCACCCCCTCCCAGGATGAGGAGCACTTCCTTGCAGGATGAGGAGCACCTGGCAGGATGAGGAGCACCCCCTCCCAGGATGAGGAGCACCCCCTCCCAGGATGAGGAGCACCGCCTCGCAGGATGAGGAGCACCTGGCAGGATGAGGAGCACCCCCTCGCAGGATGAGGAGCACCTGGCAGGATGAGGAGCACCCCCTCGCAGGATGAGGAGCACCTGGCAGGATGAGGAGCACCTCCTCACAGGATGAGGAGCACCTGGCAGGATGAGGAGCACCCCCTCGCAGGATGAGGAGCACCTGGCAGGATGAGGAGCACCTGGCAGGATGGGGAGCACCTCCTCGCAGGATGAGGAGCACCTGGCAGGATGGGGCTGACTGCTCCTGTGAGGACGGCTTGGAGACGTGGAGCACGGAGTTTGGGATTGCTAATGCCATCTCCCGGCGCGTGTGGTGTGTGTGCAGATGGGGCGGTCTGTTGCGGCCTGGCCGCCTGGACTGGCGAGCATCCCCCTTCAGGCCCCTGCTGGGCAGCCCCGGCCCACCCGCAGTGCTCAGACCGTGGAGCTCCGGCGATTCTCCTAATAAGGCTGCGGCTCCTGCGGCCTGCTCCGGTGACATTAAACAGCAGAGCCCATCGTAAACCAGGGATGGGCTCAGAGCCCGCCGGGCGGTGGCTCACACGCTCCCGCTGATGCACCCGGATTCAGAGGTCACAGTCCCAAGTCTTTTTTTTTGTCTTTTAACCCTCCCTCAAGGAGGGAGGCAGAGGCTATGTTTTGAAGCCTGGTGGAAAGCAAGGCTATGGATGAGAGCCAGCACCCCCTTTCAAAGCCCTCCTGGCTCAGACTCCGGACCCAAAGTCCACCTGCCACAGACCTGAGACCGGAGCCTCCACAGGGCTTGCTCTCCCTCCCGTCCCTGTCCCTGTCCCTGCCGCTGCCCCTTCCTGGGAGCAGCCCTGCGGCGCAGGCTCTGTCTTCCAGGCAAGGACTCAAGTTCCTGGGCTCTGCTGTGGCTTCCTGTTTCCTTCTCTACTGGGGAAGCACAGAGCTGTCGTGAGCGGGTATGGCTGCAGACAGTACCCGTTTAGCTCTCAGAACTGTCACTGGGGGGGAAGCGGCCCGGCCCCGCCCATCTGACCACCGGGGCCAGCTGTGGTCCACGCTGATGTCAGGGTAAACAATCACTATTGCTCTTTAGAATAAAATCATGCTTCTTGGATGTATTATAAATCTAATAGCTATTACATCAGCACCCAGGCCATAGATCACACTCACACGCTCACCTTTTAGACACACTCAGGCTATCACACGGTTCCCCACAACCATCAGATTTATTATTACTGTGAGCCATGCTCCTTATTACGTCACAAATGAGTAACTGGAAGTCTCGGAGGGAGACACAGCGACAGAGGTGATCTCCCCGTGGACTTGGGGGACCGGGGTGACAGGTGGTGGCAGCTGCCCCGTCCGCCCTGGGCCACCTGTGTGACGAGGCTGGCCTGGGTCTGAGATACCCCAGGGGCTGCTGGACGGTCACCTGGGCTGCCGAACACCCTCAGAGGCCAGCTTCCCAGCAGCTGGTGCCCCCAGACCTCAGCCCTTGCGAGGACGGGGAACACAGGCCCCACGGAGAGCCGTCACCCCAACCCGGTGTCCTGTCTACTGCTATTTTCTGTGCTTTTGTAAAATGAAGGAATGAAGAGCGGGCAAGGATCGAACGCTGCTCCAGGTGTTCCCGTGAGTTGTGACACTGCTGCTTGCACCAGGCGTGTCCCTGGGGGCGGGGGGGGGGGGGGGGCTCCCTCAGGGCCCGGCCACGCCCCCTCCAGCGGGAGGCCCGCCCACTGCCTTCCTGCAATCCCTTCCTAATGGAGGCCAGTGACAAGGCATAACCGGACTGCAAGCTGTTGCTCTTCAGAATAAAATCCTGCTTCTAAGCCTACCTGCTTGGGCGGCTGAGGTAAGGCTCCCTAGTTTTCCAGAAGGAACTCCAAGCTTGATTTCCACAAGGGATTGCTCCACACCAGAGTGGGAGAGCCAGGAAGGGCTCTGGCCAGCGAGCAGCCGCTGAGACCCAGGGGGGCCGGGCCCGGTGCAGGCTGGGCTCCTGCCACCAGACAGGAGGCAGGCCGGGCAGCAGGAGGTGGCCGCTGTCCCCAGCCCAGCCTTCGGGCCCCAGGCCACAGTGTCCCCAGTGTGGACAACCAGGCACACACCGGGAGGCTGCCTGGCCTGCGGAGCGGCCTGCGCGGTGCCCGTGGGAAGCCCGGCCCGGGCCCCTGAGCTGGCACGCGGGCGGGGAGGGGCGTGGTGGCAGACACGCGGGCGTGAGCAGAAGGCACACAAGGCCTTGTCCCTGGCCGTGCAGCCCAGAGTGAGATTCCCAGCTTGGCACCTGCTCCAGAACCTTCCTGCAGGGGGGAAAAAAAGGTTGTCTTCATTAAGAGCATTAATATTCATGGCGCGTGGTAATTCTGACACGGAAAAGGTCTCCGTAACCTTTTCTCGTGTGAGAATTTTTTACTTCTCAAGGAAATTACAGCCCAGCAATGACTTAATTACTGCTGGGCTCTCGGTGGTTCTCGGCGCTGTCAGTTGGGCCGGAGCCGTGCGGGCAGGGCGGTGGCCGGGGTGGGCCGCGGCGGAGGGGCGCCAGGCCCCCATTAGTTCTAATTTAGCAGCCGGCTCTCCCCAACGCCGGGTCATTTATTATGGGGGTGGAGGGCACCTCCTGAATGGAGACGCCATTTTTCACCTGGTGTATTTATTCTTTTTATTTCCCGGCACGTGGCTCTGGGGAGTTTGGCTAGGATGCTGGCACCACGGTGGCTGCCAGAGCCTCCCGGCTCCCAGCCAAGTCCTGGGGCGGAGCTCGGGGTGAGGACGGGCCCGGTGGGGGGCTTGCTGTGGGGGGGCACCCTCCACGCGCCCTGCGGCTTGTGGCCTGGCACCTGGGCATCACACGCCCTTCCCGTCGGAAGCAGCGCAGGCGCCGGCGGCCTCCCCGGCCCGGGCCTGGCTGGTCTCCGACCCCCGCGGCCACCTTCCTGGGGCCCAGGGAGACCCTGCTGCAGCCTCCCCACGGCAGGGCTTGGCAGACCCCCATCCGGCCCGGCCACGCCAGGCGCCCTCAAGCGGGCGCACGTGTCTCCCGGAGCTGTAAATCTGCTGCACATGGGCCCTCCCAGCTGGCCAGGCCGAGCGGCCCGGGGCGCGCAGGCCCGAGTGTGACTCCCAGGAACCCTGGCGGGCTGGGGCCCGGGCCCTGGCCTTCTCCAGCGCCGCGCCTCCCAGAGCTCCGCGAAGCCGCAGCACCGGGGCCACGGAGTCTCCAACGTGAGCCACTCAACGACATGAGCCACTCAACACCGACGCCTCCGGAGCGGCGGCACGCGGGTCAGGCGGAGGGCTGTGTGCCGGTTCGAGGCCCGAGGGGAGAAGGACAGAGTGAAAGGTCAGTTTCCAGCGGCAGGGGATAAATCTGGAGGGTTCTGTTGCTCACAACATCAGAGCGCGCAGGTGAAGGTGCAGCGCCCCGGCGCCGTCCTCCCAACCTGAGCCAGAGGCCCGCCGGCCGGCGCCTCCGTCTTGGGTGGGAGAGGAAAAGCACTTCGTCAAGTGGGCACCGCTGTTCCGGGCCAGGGCCAAGTGTGCGGGCCGACGGGGCTGCGGGTGGGGCGCAGCGTGAGGCCCCCGGCCGGGTCAGCGCAGCGGGCGTCGGGGGAGCCGTGGCTGGCCGGCCGCCTCGGGCCCACCGGGCAGCTCCATGCGTGCAGCTGAGGTCACCTTGGACACCCAGCCGCGCCCCAGGACGCAGCCTCACCGCACCCGTAGATTTACAATTTTCAACCCGATGAAAAATCCTCCCGGGAGGAAGGCAGCGTGCAGCTCCTCAGCCTGTGCCACACGCCAGGAAACGCAGCCAGCCCAGCCCCGCGCCCCGCGCAGGAGACCTCACGCGCACCAGGCTTCTGATGTTGTTGGGCCACCAAACAAATCAATATTGTGCACCCCTGGGGCATAGCAAAGCAGGCGCCTGAGCCGGAGAGGCAGAATTAGGAGCCAAAGACAGGCACGAACCTCCAGGCCCGCCCTCGGCAGCCGCGGGAGTCCCGGCCCGATTCGCGGAGTTCAGCAGCGGCCGCTGGGGGTCGGGGAGAGACCTACCACGGAGTCTGTAAATAATAACCCAAGCACGGGCACCTCCTGCTGCCGACGCGCCGAGGGCCAGGCGCATTGCCAGGCCCCTGTTTCTGGCTTGAGATGGCGCTACAGTGAATGTCCCCTCCGCGAAGCCCCTCTCCTCCCCCCTTCCCCAGACGTCCATTAAGAACCCACCTCTGGCCGGGCGCCGGGGGCTCATGCCTGTCATCCTAGCTGCTCAGGAGGCTGAGATCTGAGTATGGCGGTTCAAAGCCAGCCCAGGCAGGAAAGTCCTTGAGACTCTTATCTCTAATAAAAACCACTAGAAAACCGGAAGTGGCGCTTAGCTCCAGCGGCAGAGTGCTCGCCTTGAGCTGAAGAGCGCAGGGACAGCGCCCAGGCCCAGAGTTCAAGCCCCATGACCAACAACAACCAAAAACACCCCACCTCTGCGATCACGGGGACCACAGGAGCCCCCCAGCCTCCCTGCCGGACAACTCCACCTCCAGCTGCAACGACGAGGGTCTTTCACCATGGACCCTCTCTCTGCACCTCCAATGTTAGACAGCTGAGCGGGAGACACCACAGCGCTGAACACACTCGGCGGCGGCGGCCACTGCAGGGACCTGAGCTTCGGGCCATCATCACCACCCACCCTTCACGGCCTGGACCTGGACACGAAGTCATCTCAAGATGCTCACGGGCTGGGCCAGCGGAACAAAGACCCCCGCGGGTCAGCCCTGCGCCCCCCTTCCAGGCCGCCCCGCCCCCCCTTGGTCTCAGCTCTGCAGCGAGCACCTCCTACTGCATGCCTGTGCCTGGTGCCACTCTGGTGCCACATGGCAGGACACAGCACTGCCAGCCACGGCATGGGGGGGGGGGCTGTGTGCGTGACTGCCAGACGCAGGCAGGGCCCCTGGCACGGCCTGAAACCACCTCCCGTCCCCACACAGACCAGATGAAGACCTCAGACCGCCAGGCGACGGCCACGCAGAACTGGCCGCCCCTGGCTCGGCCTGTCCCCGGCACCGCCGCTCTTTTCAGCCGCAGGACTGCAGGAGTTCCCTCCAGCACACGGCTGCTTGGGAGAGATGGGGAGCAGCTCCCGCTCATGCCACAGCCCCCCGCGGAATGTCGGCATGCGGGAAGGAAGATGAGAGGAAAGTGCGTCTCTCAGGGCTAAGCGCAGGCCCGGCCCACTCCTACACCTCGCTTGCCTACGGAGCGAGGCCCTGGCATCCACCCCCAGCCTGCAGTCCCAGCACGGGGGAGGCCCGGGCAGGAGAATCAGGAGTTCTTGGCTCCTGTGCCTACGTAGAAAGATCCACTCAAAAACAAAGCAAAGCAAAACAAAGCAAAATCTAACATCCAGCAAATAAATGCTCCTGGAGATGGTTTAAGGTACCTTGAAGACCATGCAACATCCAAACCGCTGGTAATTTAATCTCGCTGTCCTGATTTCCTCTGGGGAGAAAACACCTTGTTTAATCCTTGATTTCCACTCCGGTTGGATTTCTTTCTGGCTGCCCAGCTGCCGGGTGTCTGATTTCTCACCGGCTGATCTGATGCCGTGTGACACATTCAACCTTTTAAATAAATCATTCATTTTTCTTAAAGGTTGGCTGTGTCATCGTGTTGTGATGCTCCCAATTTTTTTTTTAAGAAATAACTGTTTATTTGATGTCAGGCACATCAGACATAAGAATAAATGTGACTTGAAAGAATTTAATGCAAAAATTTGATACTTTTGATCTGGATTTACTTCCTTGCCAAATGAATTGAAAATATCTTTAGCCAGGTTTGGGAGCAAAAGGGAGCTAAAGGAACCCGAGTCTTCCTGGGTCCCAACCTCTCCCTCCCACCGCTCCCCCTCTCCTAGACGCCCCTGCTCAGGGGTTCCTCATCCACACTTTCACCAGCTCTGCTCTGGGACCGGCTCTCAGGCAGCTGAGCCGCCGGGCGGGCGGTGCCTTTGCATCTCCGCATCCTGAGCACAGAGGCCACTGGTTTATGCTCCTTAAAGGAATGAAGGCCGCGAGGACGTTGTGATTGAAGGCTGAACCTCTGAGGAACCCAACACTATTTGAAACAGACAGATGAACAAGATTTGGGTAAAACAAACTGAATTCCAACAGGAGGCAGAGAGAGGAACAGCAGAACACAGAAAGTGGCCCCCAGCTGCAGAGCGCGGGGTCCCCATGCCCAGGTGGCCTGTGGCTGACGCGTCCGTCGGGCTCTGCATGCCTGCGTCGGGCTCTGCATGCCTGCGTCGGGCTCTGCATGCCTGCTGGGTCTCTCCTGCCGTTAGAAGGGATGCAGCCCGTGTGGCCCTCCCTCCCCCAGGACATGGCTGAAACACCGCCAGGAGGAGGGCGCAGCCGGTACTGCAGAAAGCTGGCTACCGCGGCCCCTGCCCTGGTGAAGGGAGCCTTGAACACGGTGTGCTCCTGTCCTGCGCTGCGCTTCCCCGAGGTCCTCGGCACCTTCTCACTCCCCCCAGGACGCCGGGCGCCGCCCTGGTCATCAGACCAGCTCTTGGGTGGTGAGGAGCTGGTGGTGTTTTGAGTGTGAGTTTCCACTCGTGCCTTCTCCTCCGGGGCAGCTGGCGCCCCTCCCCCTCTGCCCCGGCTCCCCTCGCAGAGGGGCCCAAAGCCACAGAGGCCCCTGGATTCCACCATAGATCCCCTTTCGAGGTAGAGCGAGTCGCAGTGTGGGACTCCTCAGACCAACAAGACAGAGAACCCCCATGTCAATGGACAAGCAAGGCTCAGAAGCCGTAAGTTGGCCAAGCAGGTAACCCGAAGGACATGGAACCTGCGGATTCCAGTCAACAGAAAACAGAAAAGCCGCCTATGCCACTGACCAGAAAACAAGCAGCGGGAGGCCGCGCAGCTGGGACAAGCCAGGCAGGGACGAGACGGGGACAAAGCGGCGCCCAGCGAGCGCCCGGCCGCAGCCGGCCCCGGCGGCCCCAGTGCACTGTGGCACCGCGAAGCAAAGGTTCCGCCCCGTGGGGGCCTCTCACCTCACTGCCGTGCCCACCGCTTCCTGTGTGTCCCAAAGCCACGCAAACACCCCACAGGAAGGGAGTGGCCGCGGGAAATGAAACCCTCACCTTGCAGCAGCGAATGGCGCGTGCGCCAAAGACAGCCTAGACCGATGCGCCTCCCCAGACTGGCTGCCGGAATGCGCGCAGTCCCCGGCTGCTGTTGGATTTTTGTTTCTGAAGATTGGTACAAGCGTGTGGACTGCGCGGGTGAGCAGGGAGGGCGATGCCTGGAGCGAGTTATGGAGACAGATCTGGGGTGGGAGCGGGCGGTAGCGCCCAGGCCTCCTCTGGAGGTGCCCCCCCCCGGATCTGTGCGAGGACCCACTGCTGGTGCCAGGTGTGGCCTGGAAAGCCCAAGTTGGCCAATGTTTTGCCTTAGCCCTTGGCAAACCCGAGGGGCAGCCCTAATTCCCAGGGGCAGAGGGGGACTGCCACCAGCCCTGCCACGGCGCTTCCGGCCTGATCCACGCAGAGGTGGAAGGCCCAGGGCCTTGCCCAAGGCTTGGGGTCTGCTGCCTCTCTCCTCATTGTGGCCGTGCCCCCGGCCTGCCGCATATCTGTGATTTCCAGGCCTCTGCCCCACCTGGGCCCCTGCTGCTGCTCTGGATGCCCAGGATGTAACCGGGGCCCTGGAGTGCCCCCCCCTCCACCCCGGGCAGCCCTGAGACACTGCAGGCGCCCGGCCCAGGACGCCGGTGCGGAACCCACACAGGGCCCAGGGCAGGCGGTGCCGGCAGGTTCCAAAGGTGCTTGGTCATGGGCATGAATCAGCCGAGGCGGGGTGGGCAGGGCAGGGGCTGGGCAGCCTGAGGGGCTTCGCCAAGGGGTCTCGCGTGGCCCAGACACCGGGTGGACCGGTGAGCGCGGCCAGCCCGCATGGTGCCTGGCCGCCCGGCCCCACGCGTGAACGGAGGGCAGCACTGCCTTGATCCGATCCCCTAACTAACCTCGTGCTGGCGCCCTGCAGCGGGGCAGGGTGGCGCGTGGTGGGCAGGAGCATCAGAAATGGTGCGAGCCACGCGGAGGACGGGCCTGCGGACCCCACCTCGGTGGCCAAGTAACTCAGCCCGGTGCCGTCATTACGCTGCGTGAGAGCATGGCACTCATTAGACGGCGCACACCTGTACACACGAGGCGTGCTCACACACGCGCACAGCAGCACACACACTGCGTGAGAGCGTGGCACTCATTAGACGGCGCAGGGGCTGGCTGTGGAGTCAGGAGAGCGGCTGCGGCCAGCCCGCGGCCTGGGCGGCAGACCTGCTCGGTGCAGGCAGCTGATGATGTCACTTCAGGTCACCCGCGCAGCCGCGCTGGCCCAGGGCCCTGGGTCCTATTTATTTCATTATTTTACCTGCGCTCACAAAAGGCGCCACTGAAAGAGATGATTTGTCCGTGAAACCCATCAGTTTGAGGCGGAAAGAGAAAGGAGGGGGGGAGGGAGGGGGCGGAGGGAGGGGGGAGGGAGGGGGCGGAGGGAGGGGGGAGGGAGGGAGGAGGCCGAGCCCTGCCCCTCTCTCCATGCCCTCCCTACTTGCTGGTTCAATTTAAACGTGACTGCTTCCACCTCAGCTGATCCAGGAATGCTTGGTCATTCAGGCTTTCCAGCAGGAGGGCTGTATGCAGAGACTGAAGCAAGAGAGAACCTTCCAGAACCGATACTACAGTGAGTAACAGAGGTCCCAGGCCCGACTGAGGGCTCTGCTGCCCGAGGCTGCGGTCAGCTCCCAGCGGGCGGCCTCTGCCTGTCTGGGCACCGAGGCCCTGGCCAGGTCCCCGGCCTCCTCGGCCTCCTCAGCCTCCTCGGCGCCTAGCTGCACGTAGCAAAGCCTCCCGGGAGGCCCAGCGCCCCCGCGACCCCTGGCCAGCGCCCCCGCGACCCCTGACGCACGCTGCGTCCCTCGCCTGGCAACAGGCTTCCACTCCAGCCTTCTGGCAGAGCCAGAGCCAGAGGTGAAGGAAGGCCAGGCTGAGACACTGAACTCAAGAGAGCAGGCAGCTCACGGACCACCACTCTCATTCCCACACGCATATTCTCACTTGTGCACACACTCAGAGCGTAACCGCAGGCAGACTCATGATCACAGGGGCTCACTCCTGTGCACACTCGTGTGTGCAGATCCTTACACATGTACATACGCATACTCACACCTACACAGGTTCACAATATACTCACACGACACGCACGCAGGTTCATGTGTGTGTGGATTCAGACCCTCACATGTGCATGCACTCATGTGCACATGCATACACAGGCTCACGTGTGTGGACTCACAGATACATTGGCACGCAGCTGCATACGCACAGATCATACATGCAGGTCCAGGCACTCACATGCCTGCATGAGTCTGCACACCCCTCACCCCTCCACAGGGGTCACACACCTGTACACACGAGGCGTGCTCACACACGCGCACAGCAGCACGCACACTCCTCGGGGCGTGGTGGGCTGCAGCTGTTTCCCTGCGCCTCCTCCACTCTGTGCGTGTTGCTGAAACACGATTGCTGAGTTTAGGCTTTGGCCTGGCCGTGGTTCTTGATACAACTCTGGGTGTGGGCAGGGAGCGGGTGGTGGGCTCACTTCTCCAGGAGAGGCACCAGCACACACAGCCTTTTAAAGAGCAGATCCGGGGGTCATCTTCCCCTGTCCCGTGGAGAGCTGTGGCGCAGATGAAGGGCGGGATCTGGATAGGGGGCGGGTGGGGCGGCCACGCAGGGCCGGAGGACCACAGACAGAGAAGAAATCCGGCGATTAGAAAATAAAGTAATTTAATCTGAATTACACTCAAAATGACCTTTGCAGTGGGTAATAGGCAATCGAAGACAGGAAGAAGGAGCTGAAATTCAACAGAATGAAGTCCGCTTTGTGGATTGAAAAATGGGAAATCCAAGGGGGGGGGGGATGAGAGCACGCAAGACGTGAAATGAGCGCTGATGGAGGGAGGTCATTTGTGGACGCTGAGGATCATTAGCAAGGGGGAAATGATTAGTAGGAAAGTTCTGGAAATTAAAGGGACTTCTACAGAAGAAAGCAGCTCTGCGGAACTCGATGAGACTAAGGATGATTCCGGCCTGTGCTGTCTGCACACGTGGACAGCACTCTCCTCGCATGGCCACCGAGAGTGGTCAGCTCCACGTGGCCTGGAGAGGCAGGAGACGGGCTCTGTCTTCTCTCAAACCGCTTACAAAACCGCCACGGGGCCCTCCTTCCCCCAGACTGCTTTCTGGCAACATCTCCTTCCACTAGACTCAGTTTCTTTCTTAGTGAGGTGATAACTGAATTCTAGAGAATATTCTTTTTGTCGGTTTAGAAAGGAGCTCACACTGACACATGCATGCGTGTGCACACGTGCAATTCAGCAAGTGTGAAGGGCTCTGTTGGCTCCGTGGTGTGGGACAGTTGGGGAGGATGCCAAAGCAAGGTGGTGGAAGAATGCAGGCGGCTCCCCGTGGCATGGCACGCCCCTCCAATCCGTGTCCCGGATGCCCAGTGGATCACTAAGGACGGAGGTTCCAGGGCTCCACTTCCGCCTGGCGTAACTCAGGACGATCTCCAAGCCTCTCCCAGCCAAATCCTCCGGGGGGCCTGGCCACGTGTTTCCGCTCAGCCTGAGGCCCACTGCCCCGAGGCTTTGATGGTGACACACAGTCAGGGAGCAACAGGAAGCGACTTCCCCACACTGACACGTGAAGGAGCGACTTCAGGAAAGGCAATCCTGGGGCAGAGACCTGAATGCGAAGAAGGAATTGGCTTTTCTAGAAAGTTCCAGAGCAGCAAGTATACAGCTTGAGTAAGGCAGAAAGTGGCTGGGTCCGGTGAGTTTGGCGTGGTGGTGTGTGAGCCTGGCTAGGTCTGCAGGTGCTCGCCGCCGCTTCCGTGCCTGCATCTTGAGCCAGAGCCCTTGGCTCGAGCGCTCAGAACCGCTGGCCCCAGCGCAGCAAGCCTAAGGGACAATGGTTGCTTAGAGAAGCCGCGTGGTGGGAGCGCGGTACAGCGTGCATGGGAGGCCGCGTGGCTGTTAAGGTAATTCTGGACTGTCTGAAGAGGAGGCGCTGCGGCTGCGGTGTAGACACAGTGTCGGAACCTGAGCCGGTGGTGGTCGTGAGATGTAGCGAGTAGCGTAGCTGAGATTTGAATCTCGAGTCAGCAGGACGGGGCAGTGCCAGGTCTGCGGCCGCTTCCCGTTCCTGTCCTGAGGAGCAGAGAGAAGATCCTCGTGCGGGGCAGCGGGCAGCGGGCGCGACCCTGCGCTTCCCTCCCAAGCACGGCGGCGACGGTGGGACTCGCTGGTGGACGGCTCAGCTACTCAGCTGAGTTAGTGTGTGGAGGGGGGAGGGGGGGAGACAAACTCTGGTAGGCGATCTAGACGCCCGTCTTCACCGGCCGTCATTGGGGCGAGGCCACGCCGCAGGCCTTCGGCACACGTACACTCACGATGAGTGCCACACCTCGGGACCCTGTCCGTACCCGGTTCTAGCTCCCGGGAGAGGCCGCCATTGCCACTCAGGCCACCGTGCCTTGGTGGAAGGGCAGTTGCAGTTGCCTTCCAGCTCTCTCAGCAGGGGGCCCGGTACCCGGGGTGGACATCTGGGAAGCTGACCTCAGATGGCCGTGCTGCTGACGCGGCAGCGAGGCTGACACGCCGGCCTCCACCAGTAGCATGTACACTGTGAGGAAATCATCTCTTCCACCTTCAGCACTGGTCGAAAACTAAGATGCCAAAAATTTGCCACGGTAGTGCTAAGAAGCTAAGCGGAGGGAGGGCCTGGCCCGCGTGTCCAGGCCAGCAAGGCTCTGAGCTGGCTCCTCCGCCCCCCCCCCCCGCCCTGCCCACGGCGCTGGCTTGGTGGCCGCTCAGAGGGGACGTGGCTCCCATGAGCAGCGGCTCAGGATGGAGTTGGTGAGAAAAGCAAGCAGATGACCAGTTCTTCCAGGCTTTTACCGGATCAATTCCAGTAAACGTCTCATATGAGCTGTGATACCAAGAGAAAAAAATGTCCTCTGCCCCGACTGGAGCTGGGGTGTCTGGGGCCTTCTATCCTCCCCTCATGTCTAACTGCCCCCGCCACCCCCAGGGGCCACTGAAAACCGCCTTGAGCCGGTTCCAGAGCAGGTGCTGCACAGTCCTGACCACACAGGTCCCAACCAGAGGCATGGAGAGCAACAAGGAGACCACTGGCCATTGAAGACCAGTCAGAAAAGGCCCAAAGTTCCACTTAGTTCCAGAATTCTCTGCCAGAGGAAGACGTGCCTACTTACAACCGCCGGAAATGAAACAGGGAGAAACACTCAGGACACCTGAGAAGACAGAAGTCTGACTCCATTTGTCCAGGGGTGTAGCTGCCGCCATCTCGAGACCCGTGAGAATTTCCAGTCAGTGCAGCTCTGTGTCCTGGGCAGGGTCCCCGTTCCGCCTCAGCCGGACCATAGGTGGGCCTTCATATCCTGCCTTTCTTCCCCCTCAGATTGAGCTGTACAAATAGACTCAAGATGGCAGAGCATGTCAGCAGAGCTACCTGAGCTGTAGGGAGCTGGTGGCATCTGACCGTTTCTGACGACTTAACTATATGAAAGTTCTTTGGTATACAGTAGTATGTAATTTTGTCTCTTGCTCAGATAAACATGGCCAAGATGATTATTATACCACTAATGGGGAGGAATTATCAGTCCAGTTGAAGTAACTTACTCAATTACCAATAGCCAAAAAAGGTGTGAGTGTGTACGTGTGTGTTCAACACGTACATCAGAAACAGGAGTAATGAGTGCTTTCATTCTATAGACTGTGGACTGCAGGCTCTCTCTGTCTGGAGATCTTGCTCAGGGCCAGTGAACTGGCAGTCTCCGGATGTGCCAACGCCCTCGTCTTGCCCGGGCCGAGGAGCGGGGCAGCCCCACAGAGCGGCCTTCAGCCAAGCATGGCAAACAGGACTCAATTCAATTTGCTTGCTTCCTTTTTGATTGTCGGTTGTGGGGCTTGAACTCTGGGCCTGGGCGCTGTCCCTCAGCTCTTCAGCTCAAGCTGAGCGCTCTACCACTTGAGCCACAGCACCACTTCCTGTTTTCTGAGTCCCACGGAGTTTCCTGCCTGGGCTGGCTTTGAACCGTGATCCTCAGATCTCAGCCTCCTGAGTAGTTAGGGTTACAGGTGTGAGCCACCGGCACTAGGCAATTTACTTGGTTTCTTAGATAAAAGAAACAAAGCTTTTTGTTTTCCTGAAGGGATCGAACAATTCACTTCCTACAGGGTGTTTGTATAGTGATTATTTTTTAATACTAAGGGTGTTGGGCAGAGCCCGGTGGCTCATGCTTATAATCTTAGCTGGACTGGAGACATGGTTCTAGTGGTAGAGTACCTGCTATGAGTGAAAAAGCCAAGCAAGCAGGCAAAGCCCTGAATTCAAGCCCTTGTACCAACATACACATACACACACCACCACCACCACCACCACCGCCACCACCACCACCACCACAAACAACAACAATAATAGTAAATCTTAAGGGTGGGAGGACCCCCCCTCGGCTTCTGGCCCAGGGAGCAGGGAGTGTCCGAGGCCTGCCTCCCCACAGCCTGTCACCAGCAAGCCTTCTCTTCTGCTTCGGCCCCAGCCCTGCAGTGACCCAGACCAGGGGTCCGAGTGTTGCTCTTGGTTCACTACATAGTAGCAGACACTCAGGCCTCTCTCCACCCCCAAACAGGCAGCTTCTGGAGCCTTCCACAGGAAGGTGTCCCCATTCGCGCTCCCTGCATGCTGTCTGTAGCATTCATGTCGGAGGCGCTGGCTTTGGCTAGGTGAGGGATGGCGGCTGTGCTCTGCTGGCTCTGAGTTCGAGGTGGACAGACAGGATTCAGTCTTCATCTCAGCACCGCTCTCCTCCCTGTCCTCCCCACTCAATCACATGATGGGTTTTTTAAAAATCAAATTCATTCTCAGTTTGAATATTATGGCTATGTAAATACTGCCCACTGTTCAAGGATTACAGTGTACTCAGATTTATTTTTTACTACTATGCCTGCTTAGTTTTTTTTTCTGCCATGAAACTATCAGATTAGAATTTTTAAAAATATACTGTCACTCAAACAACCCAAACCTTCCTAACACGTTTATAAGCCACAGTTCTTTCTTATGGTCCTCTGCTTATTGATGACCTCCACCACAACTCTCTCCATTTCTGTTATGTCCCTGTCCTGTTGCTGAATCCAGGACTAACCTGTCATCTGTCCTGAGGTCTCTGAGGAAAGGAAAGAAGGGAGGCAGGCCTCAGAGACAAGCCTTCCTTCCATTGTCACACTGATGGTTACTTTAGCTGGATATAGAATTTATATTGATAGTCATCCTGCTTTTCAGCATCGAGTAATGCCTTTAGCCTCCAATGCCTTCTTGCTAGCCACTGGGGCCTCTTTTATTTTTCTGCGTGAAAGCTTTTTATGTTACATATTTTGGGGTGCTAAAAGCTCATGTTCAAGTCTTCATTAATTTTAATATTACAAGGCATTGATCTTTTGGGGGTACTTGGAAACACATTCTTATCTCTTCAATTTTCTTTTATTTGTATTTTGATAATTTTTTGCTCTTTTTACTTTATTAACCTTCTTTTAGTCAATTTCAGGTCTCCTTCATTGATATGTTAATCTTATTTTAAAAAGAAGAATCTTTATTTGCCTTTGGTCCTATTTTCTAGTTGTCTTCCAACTCTTCAATTGAATTTTTAAAATGAGATCTATTGTATTTTTTATTTCTTGGGACACTTTCTTGTTCTCTCTTTTTTTTGTTGTTGTTCTGGTCCTGGGGCTTACACTCAGGACATGGGCACTGTCCTTAGCTTTTTTTTTGCTCAAGGCTACCACTCTACAACTTGGATCACAGCTCTACTTCTGGCTGTTGGTTAACTGGAGATAAGAGTCTCACAGATTTATCTGCCTGGACTGGCTTTGAACCATGATCTTCAGGTCTCAACAGGCTGAGTAACTAGAATGGTAAGAGTGGGCCATCAGTGGTCAGCTGCTTTCTTTAGAAACGCACAATGTGATTATTTCATGGAAACATGTACTTTCTTACTATCTCAATGCACTTTTGAAGCTGTCCTTAAATTTGTTTCTGCTGACTTTCAGGCCTTTTCTCTCACTTATTTGTGATCATTCTACCCATGTGTGTGTTTGGCCTTTGGTCCCAGCTGATGGCTGACAAGCAGACCTATGCAGCAGAGAACGCCTTGCGTCCAGCCTTGCCGTCCAGCCGCCAGGCAGTAGCCTGTCAGGTCCATGTCTGTGTGTGGAGGTCCCCTCCCCCTCTGAAGAGCCCTTTCTCTGTGAGTAAGCATGGGGCTTACTGACCTGGCTCCATCAGACAGGCAGGGAAGGGGGCTGGAGCGAGGGGCAGGTGTCGGAGTGTGCCCTGGGCGGTGTGGAGTCCTCCAGGTTCCATTCATGCCCGTGCTTCCCTCATCCTTGGCTGTGTCTGGATTTCTCTATAGACGAGCACACTTCCAGCTGTCCTTTGGATTGAGGAATCCAAGACACCTGGCTGCAAAGGTGGAGGCAGGACTTCCGTCCAGCGAGCCGCTTGCCCTGGTGGACCTGGGCACTCAGTGCAGGGGTCTGGGCACCACGGGCCTCTGCCCACCGAGCCCCTCGTCCGTGCTGCTTGCTCACTGCTCCTCACCAGCCGCCACTGTCCCCACCTCGTCATCCTTGTTCTCACCTCCTGTAGGCCTCAGTTTTTGAGACCTTTCTTTTGCTGTCTGCGTAGTAGGCTTGGGGTGGGGCAGACGCGGGCATGTCCACTGCCTGGTGGTCTTTGACCAGGTGTCGGTGGGAACCGAAAGGTGTTGAGGTGTCACAGGTCAGGGGGCTGGGGGAGGGGCGCCAGGTCTCCTGGACCCTTGGACGGTTTTTCCTTGGAGCCTCCTATGCGTCACTTTCTAACAAGACAGCGCCCATGGCTGCGTGAGGACTGCGGCCGGGGGCTCCCCAGGCTGTGACGGTATGAAGCCCCCCATAAAATTAACCAACCCTGGGGCTGGAGGTGAGGCTCAGGTGGACAGCACCAGCCAATGAGCAAGAATGTCAGGTACTGACTCTGAGTCCTGGTCTTAAAACAAAAGAAGTCACAAAGCCTGGAGCAGAGCAGGTGCCTGCTGGCCTCTGGTGGCCCGGCCTCCTGCAGCCATGCGCGGTCAGTGAGCCTTACTCCAGGGCAGCCTGGTGTGGCATTGCTGGCTTGACCCCCTGGGCTCCTCCCTGCCCAGTGCTGCAGACCTTTCTTCAGAGAAGACCAAGTCAGGATGAGTCAGGCATTCAAGGCCGCCCAGGGTTTCATGGCACCGGGTTTCTTTCACAGCATGTCAATGAGAGCTCCGTGAGCAGGTGCAACAACCCACCCTGGCCCAGACCTCGGGGCCAGAAAGGAATTGTGACACAAGCAAATAAAACTTAACAGGAACGGAACACAGCCTGGTGCTGGCGGCACGGACTCTGCTGCTTCCCTTAAGCTCAGGATAATTATGAATGAGGAGAAGGCCGTCAGCCGCTGCTGGGAGAGGTGGGAAAGTTGCCTTCCTGCGTTTCACAGGGCCGCCGGAGAACTTGATGGGCTGTGGATCGTGATGTGTGTCCTAGGATACTCCTTGCCAGGAAATGTTCTGGAAAACGGCGAGAATGGGGACAGAGAACAGTGGGAAAGTTGCCTTCCTGCGTTTCACAGGGCCGCCGGAGAACTTGATGGGCTGTGGATCGTGATGTGTGTCCTAGGATACTCCTTGCCAGGAAATGTTCTGGAAAACGGCGAGAATGGGGACAGAGAACAGGATGGAACCAGTCTGACCAAGAGACATGATGTTCACCATGCGTTCATTTCATTCCTGCTAAAGAAGTTGTGCTGGGACCATTAGGAAGTCAGGGCTTGTGTGGCCTTTCCTCTGATGGAGGGTGGCATGTGGATCTGGCCGTTCAGAGCTCGCGGGGACGGGGGTCGCCCAGAGGAGCCCCATGGGCCACGCGACCCCGGAGATGCCCACCAGCGCCTCCGCATAACCTGAAGCCCCGTTTATACAGTGATGCTGCAGCTCTTACCTGGGATGCTTCCTATTCTCTTCAAGCAGCGGCGGGGAGTGCCGCGGGCACGTGTGTGTATGTGTGTATGTGTGTATGTGTGTGTGTCCTGCTTACGAAGGGTCTTCTCACGATGCTCACAGCCTCAGCCACATTAGGTCATTTCAAAAGACTTTATTAAAAGGCATGGCGAATGCCGGCCATGGAGAAAGCAAATGGGTCTCAGGATGGAGTTAGTTAATTCTGGCAATGGGCCTTTGTGACCATGGGCTGGCTCAGAGGACGCTGGCCTCGGGTCTCCCACTCTGGAAAGCTCCTGTGCCTGCCCTGGGTGGGGCAGGAGCTCAGGAGGAAGAAGGCTCGTTGCTTCAAGCTTCCGTTCCCCCTGCAGCCTCCCGGGTCTCGGCTTCCAAGACTCACAGACACAGGACCTAGAAAGCCAAGATGGAGCATGGCCACGGGGGTGCCGTGGCACAGCCCAGCGTGCCCGCTCACACGTCAGTAGACAACCAGAAGATTCCCGGGCAGGCGCTGAGAGCTGGAATCCCACGCAAAGAGTCTTTGCCGTGCACCCCTTCCTCAGGGAGACCATGAAGCCCAACCCTAAACTCTTAGGCTGAGAACACCAGACACAAATGTCGAGCGACACTTTCTCCCGCGTCTCCCATCTGGGCATGAACAGAAGCCTCGGCTCCCGGCTGGGCTGCAGTCAGAGCTGCTGGCCCAGGAGCCCAGCAGCGAGGGTGGGCCAAGGGTTGTGGGGATGGGGTTGAAGCCCAGTGGGATCAAAGGTCAGTGGGGCCAAGGGTCTGTGGGATGAAGTTGAAGGTCAGTGGGATGGGTTTAAGGTCAATGGGGTCAAGGGTCAGTGGAATGGGGTTGAAGGTCAGTGGGGTTGAGGGTTAGCGGGATGGGGTTGAAGGTCAGTGGGGTCAAGGGTTAGTGGGATGGGGTTGAAGGTCAGCGGGGTCGAGGGTCAGTGGAATGGGGTTGAAGGTCAGCGGGGTTGAGGGTCAGTGGAATGGGGTTGAAGGTCAGTGGGGTTGAGGGTCAGTGGGATGGGTTGAAGGTCAGCGGGGTCAAGGGTCAGTGGAATGGGGTTGAAGGTCAGTGGGGTTGAGGGTCAGTGAAATGGGGTTGAAGGTCAGCGGGATGGGTTGAAGGTCAATGGGGTCAACGGTCAGTGAAATGGGGTTGAAGGTCAGTGGGTTGAGGGTCAGTGGAATTAGGTTGAAGGCCAGTGGGGTTGAGGGTCAGTGGGGTTAAAGGTCAGTGGGGGCTGAGGGTCAGTGGGGTTGAGGTCAGCAGGATGGGGATGAAGGTCAGTGGAGTCAAGGGTCAGTGAGATGGGGTTGAAGGTCAGTGGAATGGGGTTGAGGGTTAGCGGGATGGGGTTGAAGGTCAATGGGGTCAAGGGTCAGTGGGATGGGGTTGAAGGTCAGAGGGGTTGAGGGTCAGTGGGATGGCCTTCCCCTCCTCAGTTCCCACAGTATTCGTTTCATGGGGAGATTTTCTTACGCTGACTGAAAGGATCTCAGGATTGAGATTCTGAGCTGCCACTGTGGACACTGGCGAGCGGCTGATGCTCTGCGGGGATGTCAGACACCGTCACACTTGGGTGTCTCCGTGACACAGGGAGCAGCAGAGCAGACGCTGTGTTCCAGACCCCGGTGTGGCCAGGGAAGGGGGCTCATCCTCCCCGCAGCCCGGCCCCCCGGCCGGCTCCTCTACACCTCTGAGGCAGCGCCAGGTTTTCTTGTCAGCCGTCGCCATGTCTCCAAATGGCTTTTCAGTGTCAGTCCCGTCAGGAAATTAACTCATCACGCAGTGGCAGCTGCAAATTTTTCCCCTCACATGTCAGATGGCTCTCCCGCTGAAGCTAATCATGAATCACCAATCCCTGATTAGAAGGTGCTTCCGAAACCTATCACTGCCACCGCACTAACTTTTCTCTCCATGTAAAATGATATCACCCTTGAGGAGAAAACGAATGGGTTCCACGGCTGGGGCGGGGGGAGCTGAGCTGCGCACTCTTGAATTAAGGGCTAACATTCAACGGTGAGAAGAGCAGCGGGCATGGCTCTGGTTTTGGTGTGCGGAATGGAGGACCGTCTTGGCTCCCGATTCTCTTCCCCAAACCAACGCTGGCCAGGTTAGACTCGGACGCCAGCGCTCTGCCAACAGGCGTGCCCGCGTTCCAGGGGGCACCGGACGCCCTGGGAGCATCCTAGCATCACCCAGGCTCCGTGCGCCGAGGCCCGGGAACACATCCTTAGAGGGGTGCTGGGCCTTCATGGAGTCTTGGTTGTGTTCTAGGCCGTGATGGAGCAAAGGCCCACAGCTGCTTACCTTCAATGTCCCCCAGGTTCTCTGCTGGACATAACTTCTGTCTGAGCCACAGTCCCCTAGGGCTCCGTGGGGCCAGCGCCTCCCGGAGCCTCCGACCTCTGTTACCACCCCCGCCTGGCTCCCCAGCACCTGCCTGCCTCTCCCCACCTCACCCCAGCACCTCAGGACGCCGCCGCCAAGGGTCGGGGTCAGGGTCAGAGTCAGCTCAGCCGGAGCCTCCCCGCGGCCCGCGCACTCCCTTAGTCAGGCCCCAGTGGCTGCCTCCTCCTCTGAGCCCGGTTTTATATACCTTGGGGACTCCTCCCTCCTATAGCACCCTGAGTATGGCCTCGCTTACCCAGGGTCCGGCTCGGGCCTTCCCCTGGCGCGCACCAAGTGAGCTGCTATGGTACAGATTCCAGCCCAGCCCAGACTCAGTTACTTGCTTCTTCAAAACAAAGCAAGGCCCAACAGAGCTGTGGGGTTCTGGCTCTATGGCTCCCCCTTGTTCTCCAGGGAGGGCTGAGGCCTTCTAGAAAGATTCCTGCCTGCATCACTTACCTGGCAGTAGAGCAAGCATGCAGGGCTCAACCTCTTTTGTTTCGATAGCGATCTCGCTTTGTGACATTTTCCCATCAATAGCAGGCACCGCTCAACTTTTGCTGTAGAAATGAACCTCCAAGCCCTGTCTGCGTGCTAACTTTGTCTTCGCCTGCAGTCTCAGGGCTTGATCACTTAGCTGGCTGGAGCTTAATATAAATAAATGTGGCCCCTTTTTGATTCATCTTCAAGTAAACACTGTATTGGTTTTGCTTTTCGCTTCTTTCGAGTTGTCATACACTCGGGCAAAAAACTCAAGGGAAGTTCAAGTCCGCCACCTCCTTTAAGGACGATCTAGGCTGCAACAGATGCTCTGTGCGTGTAGACCCCGCCGCGCCTCATTATTCTGAGCACACGTTTGTGTGTGTGCTTCTTAAATTCCCCTACATTCCAATAGTTGTGTAATGAGAGAGAAAAGAGAGGTAACATTAACCCAGCTCTGGAGGTAATTACGGGATACAATTGCTGGGTGAAACCCTGGCAATCCTTGTGAGCCTAGGAACACCTCTGTACATTTATTTTCTTATGCAAAGGCCTGCTCTTTTCATTGTGCATACAACGTGATTGCTGGTTTGACACTGCAGGCTACACTGGTTTTATGAAGGATTAAATGCCACCTGAGACATATTTATCCTAAATAAATCACAAATGGTAAACTGCAGCATGTCAGCGTCGGCACCCTGGGCTCCGTGGAAAGGTTAGCCAGACGGGACTCAGCGCGGTCAAGAATTAGCATTGAGCTGCAGGACACGGGCCGGGGCTGCTGCCAATGGGAGAAATGATCAACAAATATTTCCACTGACCCCCCCCTCGCCCCGCCCGCCGCCCCGACATGCGTGAGGAGCCTGCGCGGCCATCACTTGGTAAAGGTCACCTCCATCCTCAGAACCAACCAGAGCTCGCCTGTCACTGTTTGTCCAAGTAGCACTGCCGTTGTGAGGAAACACAAACCAGTCACCCACGGCTGATGACACATCTCCGCAGCCACGGAGGGCGATGCGTGGGCGCCGGTAGGCTAGAACGGACAGAACCCAAAGCAGGAGAGTGACCATGTCACTTCCGAGTGCTCACTCCCGTGGCCCGGGGAAGAGGGGCTACATGGGGCACTGCACACCACCAGGACCAGCTTCCTGTCCGCCGTCTGCCCTTAGAATTTCTGGGCACTAGCCACGGCGGGCTCTCGCTGCCAGGCTGCAACCAATCATCCACGATGGCTCCGCGCCCCGCGCCAGGCCGAGGAGGAGCCTGCCAGGAAGGCGCGTGGTCTGGCTGCGGGTGGACAGGGCGAGGGTGAAGCCCAGGGAGGCGGGCCCCGGGCCCTGTGGGCTGGCTGCTTAGTGAAGTGAAACATCATCCTTCTCTGTTAATGCTATAATTTTATTTCAAAGAAAACAGAACAAAACAACCTTTGCCTTTGAGGGAAGGGCTTATTTTACAGTTTTCAAAAAGGAAGAAGAGCAATAGCATCAAGAAACAAATGAGTGGGACCTAAACTTGCATCCGGCGGCCGAAGTGCAGGCCGCAGCGGCTGGGCCCGGGGCGTGGGGACTACCTGGGCACCAGGCGGCGGGCGGGGTGTGGGGGCAGGCGGGGGCTGCAGGGCACCGTTCTTGTTTGTTACTGTTTAATGTCAGCCTTTAAGGCTGACACAACCACAGATAAACTGCAAAAATGATAGTGATATGAACAAACATTTGTTATAAAAAGCAAAGTAGTGATAAAATGATACTTTTCAGAGCATACATTTCATGTGTAGTCTTGACAGAACTAAATCAAAATGAGGATCACTAGGCATTCTGAACCAAGGTATACTTTAACCCAATATAACCTTCGCGGCTTTTCTTAACGGTAGGCGTAGGATTTCTGGTATGCAGAATTTGACCAGAGCAACTGGTATACCTAAACACGTGTGGAGAGAGGACAGGTATACACGGGTGCACTCACCGCTTCCTCGGACCTGGGGTTACCTTCACCCTAAACTTGTTTTTTAAAGAAGGGAAGAACGGGAGCAGGGAGGGAGCCCGGGCGCATGCCCCTCGCTCGGTGCTTGTGCAGCTCCAGATGTCGACGGCTGCCCGCTGTCCACGTTCCTCACCCCTGCCTTCTGCTGCGCTGTGGGGGAGCGGGGGCGCCCCCAGCCTGGGACCATCCTGCCGCACATCCTCCCTGCGGACACGCCACCCCTGGCCCCGCTCTGCGCCCTCCGCGCAGCCTTCCGGGTGGGTCTCCCTGCGCCCGCCCGCCCGCCCCAGCCCCGCGGGGAGGCGTGCCTCACGCGTCCCGGAGCTCGCCGCTCTCTCTTTGGCCCTGCACCACGGCGGCTGCTGTGGTGCGGTCCTGGGTGTAAATGACCATGCTGGCCAGCTGTCCTACCCCGCCAGGGGCCACGGCCTCGGCCTGCAGGATCTCCTGAGCACCAGCCTCCATGAGCGTGTGCGAGTACACGGCCTCGGGCTCCGGCCCGGCTGAGGGCAGCTCCGTCACGATGTAATGCGTCGTGCCCTCGGGGAAGCCGCTGCCGGCCTCGCCCACCATGGCCTGCACCAGCTCCTCGGTGACGATGATCTGGGAGATCTCGCCCTCCGACTCCACCAGGTCCACGCGCTCGGCGGGCAGCCGCAGGCCGTGGGGCTCGGCCTCCTGCATGATGAGCTGCGTGCCCTCGCCCGTCACCATGTGCACGGCGCCCTCCTCGTTCACCAGGACCTGCGTGACGCCGTCTTTGAGCAGCTGGCCGGCGGCGGCCGGGTCGCACACCGCCAGCTGCAGGACGCCCTGCACCATCCTCTTGAAGGCCACCTGGGCTCGCTCCTGGGAGGCCGTGATGGCCGTGGGCCGCGCGGCCTGGGCCAGCCCTTCCTGAGGGTCTGGGAACGGCTGGGCCTGTGGGGTCTCGGGGCTGGGCCTGGCGTCCTCCGGATGGGGCAGCTGGACCAGCACCTGCTTGGGGCCGGGCCTGCCCTTGTCCCTGCCCTGGACCTCGCCCAGCTCGCTGACCGCACACAGCAGGGCGTCCAGGGCGGAGGCCGCCTCGGGTGGCGAGCCCGCGGCCTCGGACAGACTTAGAATCTCCTGCTTGGCCGCGGCCTCGCCGGGGCCCAGGGCCTCGTCCACGCCGTGACCCTCCACCGAGCCTCCCACGACCACCACCTGAGTGGCTCCGTCCAGCTGCTCTGGGAGGAGGGGCGTGGGGGCCGCGCCGCCCCCGGGGGTCCCACTGGGGCTCGTGGCCACCACCTGGCCGTCCTCGGTGATGTGCACCACCCTGGCCACCTGGCCGGCCAGCGCCAGCGTCTGCAGCGTGGCCGCAGCCGTCTCCTCCACCGACGCGTCCAGCGCCAGCTCGCCGTCGTAGCCCTGGATGATGATGAGCTGCTGCAGCGGCTCCGTGGCCGGCGCCGGCCTCCGGCCGCCCCGCGCCTTCTCCCGCGCCGGGGACTCCTCGGCCAGCGCCGCGGCCGTGAACGGGCTGTCCGTCTCCACGAACGTGGCTCCCTGCCCTTTCAGGCGGCACTCGTAGGACTTGGACACGATGCCTACGGAGACAGGGACGGGAGAGGTGAGAAGACACGGCAGCGCCGCCTGCTGCAAGTGTGGGGAGGCCTGGCGCCCCTCCCGAGAAACCCTGAGCGTGCGCCCCCCCAGAAGCCCGCCAGAGCAGGCAGCCTGCTTCGCGAACAGGAGGAAGGAAAGCCCCGCGGCTCCGTGTCAAGAGCCGGTCACCAACGTACAGGGCTGGAAGAGCTCAGCGCAACAAGTGTTTGCTGAGCACCTACCTCATGTCCGGCACCCAGCTACGGAAAAGGACAGCGTCAGGCACCGCGGCAGGCGCTCTGCCGGGACCCGCGGCCACAGATGCAGACACGGGGCCCGGGGGGTCCGGAGGCAGGCCGGGGGTGAGCTCCGGGAGCCGGGGGTGAGCTCCGGGAGCCGGGCCCTCGCAGAACAAGGCCCATCCCCAGCTGGCCACGCCCAAGGCAGTAGCCAGAGCACCTAGGGAAGAGGTGCTAGGCAGGAGGCTCAGGGCGTGGTGTTCAGGGTCAGGGACGACGGCCATCACAGGAGGCGGCCACGCCCACCCCAGCGCGGGGAGCAGGGGCTCCTGGCCTGGATATCTGTGGTCATGGCTCAGGCCTTCACCAGCTGCTCAGCACCACATGGGCCCGGGCTGGGGCAATGGCCGGGGAGAAGCCCAAAGCAGAAAAACCACAGCGTCACAACAGAGGGCACTGGGGGCACACTACCTGCACGCACAGACACACCTTACCACACAGCGGGCACTGGGGCACACCACCTGCGAGCACAGACACGCCTTACCACACACCACCTGCGAGCACAGACACGCCTTACCACACACACCACCTGTGAGCACAGACACGCCTTACACACACACCACCTGCGAGCACAGACACGCCTTACCACACACCACCTGTGAGCACAGACAGGCCTTACACACACACACCACCTGTGAGCACAGACACGCCTTACACACACACCACCTGTGAGCACAGACACGCCTTACACACACACCACCTGCGAGCACAGACACGCCTTACCACACACCACCTGTGAGCACAGACACGCCTTACCACACACCACCTGTGAGCACAGACAGGCCTTACACACACACACCACCTGCGAGCACAGACACGCCTTACCACACACCACCTGTGAGCACAGACACGCCTTACACACACACCACCTGCGAGCACAGACACGCCTTACCACACACCACCTGTGAGCACAGACACGCCTTACCACACACCACCTGTGAGCACAGACACGCCTTACCACACACCACCTGCGAGCACAGACACGCCTTACCACACACACCACCTGCGAGCACAGACACGCCTTACCACACACCACCTGCGAGCACAGACACGCCTTACACACACACACACCACCTGCGAGCACAGACACGCCTTACCACACACCACCTGCGAGCACAGACACGCCTTACCACACACCACCTGCGAGCACAGACACGCCTTACCACACACCACCTGCGAGCACAGACACGCCTTACCACACAGCGGGTACTGGGGCACACCACCTGCGAGCACAGACACACCTTACACACACACACCACCTGCGAGCACAGACACGCCTTACACACACACACACCACCTGCGAGCACAGACACGCCTTACCACACACCACCTGCGAGCACAGACACGCCTTACACACACACACCACCTGCGAGCACAGACACGCCTTACCACACACCACCTGCGAGCACAGACACGCCTTACCACACACACCACCTGTGAGCAGACACACCTTACCACACACCATCTGTGAGCACAGACACGCCTTACACACACACCACCTGTGAGCACAGACACGCCTTACACACACACCACCTGTGAGCACAGACACGCCTAACCACACACCATCTGTGAGCACAGACACGCCTTACACACACACCACCTGTGAGCACAGACACGCCTTACACACACACACACCACCTGTGAGCACAGACACGCCTTACCACACAGCGGGCACTGGGGCACACCACCTGTGAGCACAGACACACCTTACACACACACACCACCTGTGAGCACAGACACGCCTTACACACACACCACCTGTGAGCACAGACACGCCTTACACACACACCACCTGTGAGCACAGACAGGCCTTACCACACACACACCACCTGTGAGCACAGACACACCTTACCACACACACCACCTGTGAGCACAGACACACCTTACCACACACCATCTGTGAGCACAGACACGCCTAATCACACACACCATCTGTGAGCACAGACATGCCTTACACACACACCACCTGTGAGCACAGACACACCTTACACACAGCGGGCACCGGGGGCATGCGCCACGCCACCCACGAGCAAAGACACGCCTTACCACAGTAAGGGAAGACGGCCAAGCTGCTGGGTGAGACCAGAAAGGAAGGAGGGGCCGGGCGGGCCGGGAAGAATGGGCACCGGCTCCGGTCTGCCGCCCCACCACTGCACACCGCACCCACACGCAGGGGACGCCGCGGGTGTCAGAGCTGCGGGCCTCGGCCAGCGGGCATCGGCTGAGGGCAGACCTGGGCCAGAATGTGAGCAGCTCCTCCCAGCAGGAAGGCCAGAGAGGGCTGTGGGTGCTTCCGTAATGTGCGCAGACTCACCTGCCCGAGGCCGGACAACTGCTCCAGAAAGAAAGGCAAGACATGAACCCAAGCCGAAAGCCTATTGCTTTTATTTTCCTAAAGAGGAGACTGACTGGCTCTAATGGATGAAGAGCTCTGTTTCGTTCTGTAAGCCCCGGATCATCCCTTGTCTTTTTTATTGTCAGTCCTTTCCTCTCCCAGTGAGGGGTAACAGGCAGCGGCAACCACGGTTCTGAGCTATCCCACTTCAGTCTCTTCTGCGGTCAGTGCTGTAACCGTGCACTTTACCCTCACCCCAAGGAGAGAAGAAAGATGGGGTGCTGTTGGAGATGGTTTATGGCTGCCATTTGGCTCACCACATTCACCAATGTGGTGTTCTACAAGAAATCGTTCTTCCAGCACCAAGTGAATCCTGAGGCGGAGCCCAGCGGCTGCTCACAGCAGCCCAGGCTGGGGAGGGGCCCGCCGCTTACCCCACAGTGGCCCCAGACTTTCGAGGTCTTTGCCTAGAGCTGGCCTTGGACGTCACACTTCTAACCTCTGCCTCCTGGGTAGCTGGAGTCGTCGTACACAGGACTGTGCTTGGCTTGTTCTTTTGTGATACAGCCACGCTCACAGTCTGCCTTTATCAACCTTGAATTTGGACCCTCCTCTCTCTGCCTCCTTTGTGGTTGGGATTATAGGTGGGAGCCATTATACCCAGCCAGATCACAGACGCTCGGGTCAAGAAAAGACTGAGGAGTCAACTAGACTAATTCCACTCCCAGAAACCCTCTGTGCTCACTCAAGATGGCACATGGCAGGCGAACCAGGCAGAAGAAACCACCGTCTTAAGGCCAATTAACCCTTCCTGGAGGAGCCTGTGATGTCTTCAGTCTAGTCTGAAGAATTCCCTTCACCCTTGCTTTCTCTCATCTACTCCCCCAGTTACAAGGGAGAACAGCGTGGTGCTGGTGGCTCATGCCTGAGAGCTGAAGACTGCGGTTCGAAGCCAGTCCAGGCAGTAAAGTCCCTGAGACCATCATCTCCATTTAACTACCAAAAAAGCTGGAAGTAGAGCTGTGGCTTAAATCGTAGAGCCCTCGAGCAAGGAAGCCGAAGGGAGAGTGTGAGGTCCTGGGTTCCCGCTCCGGTCCCAGCACGTATGCGCACCCAAGAGGACGCACTGGCATTTTAGCACAAAGCAGGAGGAGCAGGGACAGTTGGGGAACCGGCTGTGGTCTCCCCCAAAGAATGCTGCAAATTGAATCCAAGAGATTCGGTTCCTCAGTGGGCGACAGAATGGAAAACCTCTTGGGTGCACCGCAATCTTCTGAACCCTGTGTAGCACAGGAAAATCCTGCATGCTGAACTATGTGCTGAATGTGTTTGAACCCAAAGCGGCCTTCGGGTAGACGCAGTGGTAAACACTGCCGTGGGCAGAGGCCGGGTGAGGCCCACAGCCCCGCCCCCCAGCCTCCACAGGAGCCTCTCGGCCCATCACACTTCATAAACCTAAGTGCAGGTCCATCTTTTGATTCAGCAATTTAATAACTTCGAGTGCTGTCAGTACTGCTTTGAAAAATAGCACCTATAAAATGTAACAGCCTCAATCAGATTGAAAAAGATTCACCCAGCGAAGATTCTTCCATTTCAACCATAATGAATTAATGGGAAGCTGTGTAGAAGTTCAAGTGTCACTTAAACGAACGGGCATCGTGACTGTAACTTCCAATTCCAAGTGGCTCTGACCAGGACTCGGCTGGACCATCCACTTGGGTTTGTGAGTGCTCCTAGTACATGTGGAATGAAGAACTCCATCACAAACGGCCAGACACGGCACCGAGAGAGCAGACACGCACAGGCAGTGTGCATGCCGGAGAGCCACAGATCGGTACCACAGCACGCATGCCCAGCACAATGTGTGCGCTGCGCTTCGAGTTTTTAGAAGACACTGTCAGATTCAACAGGGATAGTAGCTAATGAGTGTGGCTAATTTCAGTCTTTTTTGGAACAGATTCCGATTGGGCAAAATATGGAGCCTTGTGCAGGAGATGCAAATGGACTGCGAATGCAGCTTCCTGCCTGTCCGTGAACCCCAGCATATCACCCATCTGCTCCCTGACTACAGAGACCTTACACTCCCTTCCCCTGGCTACTGTGTTAAGGTTCACAGTCAGCCGCAGTGAAAAGCTCCCCCCCCCCCCCCGCTTTTTTTTTGAAGTGTTTGTGTACTTGGTTCAGGAGGTGGCTTTGGATCTGGTCTGCTTCTCACCATGTTGAGATAAAGCCGAGCCTGTCCCCTGCAAGGACCCAGCCCACCCTCTGGGGACCAACAGCACCCCCAAACCCTGGCAGGGCTGTTGCTGAGAGGGCTGAGCACCTGGCACCGTGTGTGTGTGTGTGTGTGTGTGTGTGTGTGTGTGTGTGTGTGTGTGTGTGTGTGTGTGTGTGTGTGTGTGTGTGTGTGTGTGTGTGTGTGTGTGTGTGTGTGTGTGTGTGTTCTTGGGCTACTAGCATCGTTTTACCTTCAGAATAAATACCTTATGCTTTTGTTAAGCTTACATTTAATTAAAATGTACAGAATTTGTGCAGTAAACTCGAATGAAACAAATAAAACAAGGGCCCCCCTCTCTTGAAGGCATACGTTGTGAATGAAAAATGTCATTACAGACTAAAAAATTTTGCAGTAAACAGGGCCTACAGAGAGAAGTTTGCCTGTAATGACATCCATAAAATACACAAATGGCACTTTTAGTACCATCCTGAATATGGCATTTTCTGTGCTCTACACACAATCTAAATGGTTTGATCATAGAGCATAATACTCCATTGGGTTTATAGAACAATCAATGTTCCATAAAATGATGTATTTATCCAATAGTAGGCTCAGCAGTTACTGGCGTATGACATTGTAGGACACAGGCTAGGGTTCCCGCCGCACACATGCGGCTGTAAAACTTATCTAACACCACTTCAACAACTTCATCTCAGCTGTGGCAAGTAATTTGTGGAAGCCTCAGCCTGGTTAAAAAAAAAAAACTTGTAATAAAAATTCATAGAATTTTCAGGAGAATGAAAGCTGATGACAATAGAAAGGTCACTTTGTGTCTGCACTAAAGGGGTCAAAGGTGGTTGGCAGTTCTAAAACTGAAAGTAGATTTCATGCATCGCGTAGCAGATAAAGATGGCATTAAAAAGACAAGTCATGGCGAGGAGCTGCACGCCTGTGAGATCCCTGCTAATACCCTGCATAAACGCTTTGTTGCTGCGCGCCGGCGCTGACTTTACATTTCTAAGCTCGCCTGAAACAGAACTGAGTGTTTACCCAGAGCCGGGTGACACGGCCGCTCTGTGTGGTGGAGCCGCAGACCTCCGTGTCCCGTGCTGGGTCAGTTCTCCATCACAATGCAAGCGCCTTGTCTACAAAGCGATCTGCAGAAGATGACTGTGTTAGAAAAATTTGGGCACACAAGACATCGCGATTCTTAAGCCTTGTATGAAGTCTCTTGACTTCAATTTTAAGATGTAATTTTAACGAGAATGTTAAGAAATCACACTTAATGTCTATTAAAATGAAACAATATTAACAGATTATGCTAATAAATTGGAGCCATATTTTAATGTCACAAAAGCTTGTAAGTTTCTCAAGTGAAAGCAGGAAAAATGACAAATTAAAATTCAATGAAATATAACCTTTTAGAAATTTCAAAGTAGAGAATACATTATTCTTACAATAGCAGTCACCAATAGTTTAGCCAGCCAACTCGATGCTGATAATTGCTCTGCAAGTTGCTGTAACTCCTGGGGCTGGGGGGAGCACCCCCGCCACGTGGCTTAGCAGAAGCCGGAGCCTTCTGAGCCGCCCGGCCTGTGCCGGTTCAGCCAAGGGCAACGTGAACTCAGAGAGGCCAGGCGGTGAGACGTCTCCCTTCCTGAGGGCCCAGGCACATCTGGTCATATAAACCAGAAGCAGGCTAAATAACAGGTATTACTTTTAGCCCTTAGCATGCTTATTAAGCACAATAGTGACTCAGTGAGACTTATTCAGGGCCCAGCCTGTTTTGGTTATTCCAAACCTAAGGTAAAATGAAGCAAATACTGGCTTCTTAGCAAGTGTTAAGGGTATCACTGAGGTAATGATTAAAGGCCTTTTAATAAGGATCTGTTTTATAGCATGTAACCTCTCAAACACATGTTGGAATTATAGTAAACGTCCCTGCTGTGTCCTCTTTTTTTTTTTCCACAAGAAGAGATGCCAGAAATTATTTGTCTGTGAAAAGTTAACTGAGATCAACACCACCTCCGAGCTACTCAATACAAGTTCAAATATACCAATTATGGGTTTCTGTTTTTTTTTTTGTTTTGTTTTACAGTAGTGGAGACTGAACTCAGGGCTCTGTGCTGCTAGGCAGCCACTCCCGCAAGCCTTTTTGCTCTGATTATTTCTGAGATATGGTCTCCCTTTTGGGACTGGGATCCTCATATTCACACGTACCGCAATGGCTGGGTGACAGGCATGCAGCACGCATCCATCCCTTCCTGTTAAGACAGGATCCGGTGAGCTTTTTGCCTTGGCTGGCCTCAAACCAAATGCATGACTTCTTAAGAAACAACATGCACGCGTTAGTGAGGGAGGGCTTTTGATAAACCAGGACAGATAGCTAGGTTTCAATCCGTTTCCTAATCACCATCAGCTCTGTGTCACCCTGGTAAGCAACACAAGCTAATCATGTCAGATCCCTGAATAGAACTGCAAGATATCCAGACAAAAAAGAAGAAGAAGAAGAAGAATCCCATGCAGGTTGAAAATACAGAATTGTCCAGGTTTCTCAGCACAGTGAGAACGGTGTCCTGGGCCGAGGCACGTTCACAAGCACTGACGAGTGACAAAGAGTAAAAGACAATATTTTACCTTTAAAGTCACAAACCCTAAGAAATGTTGCATTCTTTCAGACCCTTAGGTCTCCATTGTCATTTTCATGCGTGAAGATCTATCTGGCAGTAATGGGAGTTACGCACACAAATCTCACTCAGCCAGGGAGGCTTGCTTCCTTTAAGGTTATCCTGACAGGCTTTGGGGGCCGGGGTGGGCCGTGGTTAACTGTTTCTCTGCCAGCTGGGCAGAAGCCTCTGAGCTACAGAGATACATCACGCTGTGCTAACTATATAACTTTAGAAATCCGACGCAGGTGACAGAGATAGTGCCATCAAGTTTCACGGAGGGTGATGAAATAACACTTTAAAGTTAGGCTGTAAAGTGCTCTGATCTTGTCGTTTCCCTGAGAAGAGCACTTCTTAAAAACTGCCAGTTGATTTACTGGCCGAACGCTCAAAAACCTCAAGCCCTACCAGGGAGGGGCAGCCAGGGGGCCCAGTGTGCTCCAGGCCTGTGTCGTGGATGCCCCTACCCCCTTCCTCTGCTCTCTCCCATGAGGGAGAGGCCTGGGACCCTGCACTGGGGGTCTGCACACTATCTCGATATCAGCATTAGTGACCGCCGCTGAGGAGAGGCGCCCGCACCCCTGCGCGCACGAGCCCAGGGGCTTGGAGAAGAGCGGGGACTGTCAGGCACACCAAGAGCTTCCCAAGGACCCCGAAGCACTATGAGACGGCAGCACCACCTGCTCACTAGAAGTCTGCCTCTGTTTGACTTAATGACATTCTTCCCAGCATTATGAAATCAGGAGATCAGGAAGCTCAGTGACTTTCGAAACTAAGTGCCCGCTGACAATCTACGGAGGCTCAATGCAGATAGCACAACGTCGGAGACAAGGTCTATTTTTCAAAACTTGTACACATTATACCAACCTTAAAATTATGCAAATAGGAAAGTCAATGTCGCCGGAGGACAGGCCTCTGAGGCGACTTCAAAGGGCAAACCAGGCGCTTGTCTGCTTCCCTCCTGCTTCCTGGCAAACCCTATGAGAAGATCACGCTCACTCTGTAGCTGTGCTCCTATGTCCTTTATGGTAGAGCATTGTCAAATCCTTCCTGAGGAAATGAGAGGCAAGAGACATTTGTCTTCATTGTAGACACTTTTGTAAGGAGTAAAAAGCAAACTGCTTCTCAGCCATAGCACAGAGGCAACATTAAAATCAAATTTACAGTACACAGAACCTACAGCTGGGGTAAAACACTAACTGTTAGTATTTTAATTATCTACAAAGCTTTTGGAGGTCTAACATCTGCTCACAGCCACATGACGGCAGCTGCTTGTGTACACTTAGTACGGTTTCTTCCCTAGACCGGAAAGCGAATTGTAGGTTCGGGGCACACGGCTGCTCCCTCCTGGCTGGCCTGGCAGGGCGAGGAGCCCCGGTGGCGGTGTGGGCGCAGTCCTGAGGGCCAGTCCTCTCTCAGGGAGGAGACTCCAGGGGGCAGGGGCCTGGTCCTCACTCCTGGGAGTCCCTCCGGACAGGCACACAGAGTGCATGGACAGCCAACCAGCTGGACCCGTTGTGACGTCTGGATGGAACTGAGAACACAATGGGAAGCAATGTTTTCTCTCAACCAGTGGATACTGTGATCTTCACTTCGGACATTTTCCTAAATCTCTATACTCAACTCTTATTTAAAATTATATACTATCTTTGGCTCAGGCTCTACAGAGTGATATATACCTGGAGAATAAAGTTTAAAATTGATTTTAAAAAGTCAAGCAAAAGACAAATTATGACACTTGGGCCTTCCCTTTGAGATGAGTGGAATGAATGAAAAAAAACTAGCAAAGCCACGTGCCCAAGGCAGCAGGTGGAGGCTGCGGATGGAAGTGGGGTAGGGACCCGCCCTTCTCGTCGGCACTCCTGGTGGGGGTGCGTGGAGATTCAAAAGGAAGCCTTGGAAAGCTCCACACAAACCGTGACGGCTGCTCCCGCTACCCAGCACAGGCGCACACGCCAGAAATCACCTCCACGCAGGGCCATGGCTGGCCCGAGCGTGGCCGTTTGGGATGTGGCCAGGTGGCAGGCAACAGCATTCTGCCACTTGGTCCTGGAGGCCCTGCGAGTCACGTCAGTCCTTCGGCCAGTTTCCAGTGAGGTGACAGTGCAGCAGACGGCGTAGGTCACATCCAGTGCTGTGTCTGGTGTCAGAGCAAAGACCCCATCTTCCTAAGGGGACTCCAGCTCGTCAAGGACCTCGAGGCTTACCCTTCAGTCAGATGTCTCCTATCTTCTGCCCATGGCCACACACTGGCAGGGAAACTTTCTAGTTTGCAAGTTGGCAAAATCCCCTATGGTTCACAGCTCTTAGACAGTTGCTTGAATCCCTAAGTCGTGCTGTCTTGAAGACAAACTGAACAGTCATGTAACGCATTCTGCTCCGTGCCTGACATGCAGTTAAGTCACCGGTCAGCTTTGTCACTGTATCTTAGTGTAGTATACTATATAGTTTAGTACATACCACCTGAAGTTGGCATGCAGTATGAATAATCTTTGTAAACACAGTACCATTTTGGCGAACCAAAATTATCTGAGCACATTATATATGTAACAAAGTTATTTTTAGTATGGAAAGGCCTACAATCAGGAATTAAAACATGCTCCAAGAAGGAGAGCGAGAGGAGGACGGAAAGTGTGATTCCCGGGGCTCTGGCAGCGCGGCGGCTTCCTGGAGCTTGGAGAGGAGGGCCAGACAGACTGTGCTTAGGCTTGAATCAAGCTCCATATTCCTAAGAGCAATTCCCACCCCACATCCTACGAGAATGTGGGCAAAGACCTGAGTACCCGGAAGAGAAACTGACCTCAGCTGAGACGGTAAATGAATGCAGAGCAGCCGGCTCGGGTCTCCAGATGCCGGCGTGTCCACCCCAGCGGGCAGCACTGGGCGCAGCGCATGTCAGTTACAGAGACGCAAATGTTGCTTCCAAAATACAGATCTGGAGAATGAGGCCCACACTTGCTTAGTAGTTGAATCTCTTACTAGAAAAGGCTGGAGAATCACCTTTTCAAACCAGGGACACTAGAGTCCCTTAACATGAGGTCCATTCTCCAGCCACTGAAGCAGGGGTAGGGATTTTAAGGAATCAATCATCTATCTGAAGGTACCAGCATGATACCTAATTAAGAGTGAATAAAATGTAAACTAAATAGCATACTCAAATATGCGTCCTCCAAAGAAAGCACAATCTGTGGGGCCTAGGACAGGGCCTAGGAATGCACTCATGCAGATCCTCAAGCCAGAAGTATGAGTGTGAGTAAGAATTTACCAGGTAATGAAAACATAGTGGAGAAAATCTACTATTCTAAGATGTGAAAGAAGAGAGTGTGAGGGGTTGTGAGGTCACGCTAGGCTCAGAGGCTCCGATTCCGGTATCCGGGGATACCAGGTGAAGAAATCCAAGCAAGGAGATCACACCATGAAATGTGTGTGACTGGGAGGATACTATGGAACGACGGAAGGTTGCTCCCAGTGCCGGGTGAACGGCGCTGACCCAGGCGCTCTGGGTAGAGAAGATAAAGGATGAAGGCAAGATGAACTGGGGTAATGCTAGTGCGGGCAGAAATGCATGGGATTTACGAGACACTTAAAGGGGCAACTGAGAAGACCTGATCAGCTGACACAGGAAAGCAGAGTTGAGAAGCCGCAGCTCCACTCCTGAGCTACACCCTACACCCACGAGCTACTCCGCTCACTCAAGTTTTGCTCTGTATGCTCCCCTGGCATACACGCTCCGCGTGAGAAGGAACACACTGCTCCACAAGCACTCTGTGAAGGGCGCGGTGCGCTGTGTCCCCACCACCGCTGGGAATGCCGGGGGAAGGGCAGGGTCTCCGGTATGGAATGCGGAGGCACACAGGTCACTGCACTGTTGGCTTTCAATGCACGATCAGACCTCTGTGGTGAGGCACAGAACAGCATGGGGAGTGCTGGGGGTAATGGGATGCAAGCAGGACAGGGAGGTGGGAAGAAGGAAGGAGTGGCAAAGGGAGGAATGCATACATGACCTAGCCCAGCAGGGCCTCGGTCTCTGTCCCCCAGCGATCACACCCCTTCCCTCTAGTTGTCTTCTTTGGGCTCCCCGTTTCTTCCTACTGAGTGGCACAATCTTGAGGATGGCATTCGCCCACTGGCCAGGTTTCCTCGTCTGACCGGTGCTCCTGGACCTCCCGAGCCTTGCTCAGCAGCTTGCTGGGGGCACGCAGGCCATTAAAGTCCTTCTTTCAGTTTTTACCTCACACAAGCCAAGTAAGAATTTAAACGATTTCTTCTGTGCCAACAAAGGGCTTGAGATTCTCTAGACCTGCTGTGGGAGCTCGGCTCCTCAGAACACGTCTGCCCATGCGGTCTTCGCGGAACACCACTGGCTTGGGCTGTAGCGCTCTTCTCAGCCACATGCTAGGCAGATGACGCGTGAGTCTGAGGGTTAGTGCTGTGACAGGGACTCCACAGGCTCCTCAGATTGGTTTTGGGCAGGCCCTCAAGTCCTGTCCATCCAATCAAGATTCTCACCCAACACAGGGAGCCGTCACCCACCTTTATAAGCCAATGTGAAAGAGCAAATAATACAACCAATGCGCCCAGACCACATTTGACAGGGAAAGGAATATCCAACATAACCTTCCAGTTTTTAGGAATGACTACACAGGCAAAAATGTGACTTGCAATTAAGAGCTTGCAAATAGCAGGCTCTCACATCTTGTCATCTCAAAACAAAACAAGTATTTTAGCCATAATTGTAAAAATTTATGAGAATAGCCTCGTCACTTTCTTTTGAGTGCACAGGATGCCAAGGCTTCAGCTTTTGCTTTGCTGTGATGCTAAGAGTTCTGAGAGTGGTCAAGCTAGGAAAAGGCATCCGGTCAGTTATTGCGGGGCTTGTACTTTGGGCTGGGGAACAGGCTGGGCCTGGTTGTAAATTGGGTGGTTCTAGAATATAGGCGGTGGCCAAGTAACTGAGAGGTCATCCAGGCAGTGCATGGGAAGCTGAGGAAAACAACAACAACAACAAGAGTAGGTGTCCTGAGGGGCAGCACCACACAGAAGGTCAGGACCAGCCAAGGAGGCTGGAAAGGGGAGATGTGGGCAGCATGGGAGGCAGGAAAGAAGAGCGACCCTCTTCTTCCACTACAGGGTGACCCTCTGTGTCAAACATCAAAATCTGAAATCACAAAGATGGACGTCAGGTCTCCTCCAGGTTCCAGTACTGCTAGGAAGTGCCTATAATTGATCACTTAAACGAGAACATTATCTGCAGGGAAGCAAAGGGTTGTGGCTTCCGGACCGGCGGCGTCCCGATCCGGATGAGGCCTGCGAGCCAGGGAGGACTGGTCAGAGCAGCTTGCTGCTGCCACTGCCACTTTCCTCTCAGGCAGATGGCCCAGGGAGTCATGAACACCAGCGTACACTCCAATCTGAAGAAGGTCAAAAATAAGGTGACCTGATGAGCACAGGAAAGAAAGCAGGTGACCCTAGGAATGGCATTTACCAAATCACAGCAACCTGATGTTTACTTTTACTTCCATTCACTATTTTTTTTGGGGGGGGGGGCGAAGGGTCGGTCGTGGGGCCTGAACTCTGGGCCTGGGCGCTGTCCCTCAGCTCTTCAGCTCAAGGCTAGCACTCTACCACTTGAGCCACAGCGCCACTTCCAGTTTTGTCTGCTTATGTGGTGCTGAGGAATTGAACCCAGGGCTTCATGCATTCAAGGCAAGCACTCTACCACTGAGCCACCTTCCCAGCCCACTTCCATTCACTGTTAAGGTCCTCAAGTATTTTCTGAACAAAATCCTTGGCTCTTACAGCAGCAAGACAATCCGAATGACAGTACTGAATTAATTCCTCATTTGCTGGCTGCAAGAAACTCAAAGCAGAATTGCCAAAGGGCAAAATAGAAAGAGTGACACCATACATCTCAGCTTTTATATATCTCCCTTTGATTACTGTGCTTGTACATTTATATTACCCTTGCAATCTAACAGTTGTTATCTTACTTAATTTACAGAGTGGCAAGTATTATCTATTAGTAGGAACCGTGCTTTGGAAAGTACTACCAAAATAATCTGGAATTCTTAATAGAAATTCTGGGAAGTCCAGCAGACAAATTACACACAGAAAAAGAAAGAAACAGAAAGCCTCCAGGGGAAGGCCTCCACCAGGGAGCTTCCTCAGAGCTGCGCATGACTGCGGGCTGCTGGTGTTGCTTCAAACTGCGGCCGCAGATGCCCCCAGCTACAAGTCTCCACTGGAAGGACAGTTGATCAGTGTTCTGAGGGGTTCCCCCCCCATCTCAGGCCTGTTTTATTAGTTAGTGCTCATTGCCTAGAATACCATTTGCTTTATCCCTTCCTATTCTGACATTGTCCTGATAGTAATTAAACCACCTACAAATCAGCCACATGCACACAGCTTTCTCAATATAACACGAATGCTCAATTCCTAGCACAAGCCACGCCTTCTGGCTTCTTTCTGTCTGTCTTTCTTTCTTTCTCTTTTTTTTTTTTTGTCGGTCATGGGGCTGGAATTCTGGGCTGGGGCGCTGTCCCTGTGCTCTTCAGCACAAGGCGAGCGCTCTACCGCTTGAGCCACAGTGCCACTTCCTCTGGCTTCTTTTTTATAACATGATTTATTTTATTATTGCATATTTGGTTTCATTGTACAACTGTTAAAATTCAATTATATGTGGCATCAGGATCCTAAATATTCTAACAGATTGATTAGCTTAGATTTTGGATATAGCTTTTCCCCAAATACTTTTCAACCTAAAAAAAAAAAAAAAAAAGGATGAACTTAATTTATTTGACTTAAATTTAGCCTGTATTTACAAAGGACAAAAGGAAAGGAATATCTGGGAGACAAACGCAAATCTTGATAAAGGATGTTTCAGAAAATACCTACTTGGAGAAAAGGATTTAAAATCCGAAGTTCAATCCTACCGGAGACGCTGGGCGAAGGGGGGACTTCACCAGTGGATTCCATGCACAGAGGTTCAGTCGGGCCCTGTGACTGGCCAGCACGAGGTTCTGAGACCCGGCTCTAAGGGAGGATGCATTAAGAACCATGGCCACAGCGTGCTGTGGACCCAACATGGTTGGATTATAAATGGGCTTTCATTTTTAAGAATTAGAAATACTGAAAACATAAGAACTCTTAAATATAAGGGAAACGAACCCCATCTTTGTCGCTGTTGTTTTAATGTACTATTGTTTTGTTTCTTTTGTATGTTCTTCCCCATGGTATAACAACCCCTGTTTTCACTGTCTTTGATTCCGGTGCTCTGCATCTTGTATATACATTTTTCTGATTTGGGGAGGGGAAGGGAAATAACAAAATGCTGAAACAAGGATACAGTTGACCCATTGTAACAATGAGATATAAAATGAAACTTTACAACTTTGGGGGGGGGAGGGAGGAGTTGGGGAAACGGGGAGGGAAGGGATGGGAGGGAAGGGATGAGAGGGGAAAAACAAAGAAGGGGGTAACAATGCTTGATAGGAAATTGGCTCATTTCCTTACTCATGCAACTGTAACCCCTCTGTACACTATTTTTACAATTCTATCTATCTATCTATCTATCTATCTATCTATCTATCTATCTATCTATCTATCTATCTCTATATATATTACAAAAAGACTTTCAAATGAAGCAGGCCTCCCTGAGCTGAGCAGGGAGACTCATGGCTCTTGGCTTCCAGAAGCCTGGGCTCTGCATGGGGCCGGTGTGGCTAGGCCCACTCCTAGCTGGAGAATTCTATGGTAGTACTTGTATGTGGGTGCTCACAGACACTGGCTGGGCAACCTTCTTGATCCTGCTTAGTCTACACAAACCATCATCTATTGATTGGGCTCATGTTGGCTTTCTAAAGTTCTTGGATATAAAAATATAGATCCTCTTATAAGTCAGCCCTTTCTTCACCCCCAGAATACAGCAGCTTCGTGTTTCTGTGTTACTTACGTCTGGAAATTAATGGGCTGATTATAACTGCTCAAATGGATTTTAGTCATCATATTTAGCCCAATGTGGTTTTAAATAATTACTTCTGGACATTCAAAGAAGCCCAATTTAAGATGGTTGGTTCATCATGTGCAAATAGTATGCATTAAGATGGGCAATACTCACTCATGAAGATAACACAAACTCATAAATATTAGGCTTATAGACTGTGAGGTAGAACAATGGATGTGTTCCTTCTACTGAAGAACACATTTGTCCACCCTACCCCAGTTCCTGTGAGACCTGGAATACAAAACAAAGCCCTTTAGGGATTTCAGCACAAAACCGTATAAAATTACTCAAGGTTCTCGACACTAAAGTTTCCATTTTTTAAAAAGGCGTTGGGGCAGGGGTGACAGGAGAGCAAACAGGGCACCAAAGCAAGCAGAAGATCAATGGCTGCTCCTAGACACTGGCATTCACGCAGCACATGAACAAAAGACAATGATGGTAAAATTGGTGCTTTTGTCTTAGAAGGCTGGCACAGATGAGCCTGGCATGCTTCATGTTTCATTTTCACAAAACTTCAGCCACATTTCCAGGGCAACAGTTCTACTGTTTGTGGGCAAAAGGTCTACATGCTGGGGCCTGAGGTCTTGTCACGGCGCTGCTGGCTTCCACTCATGCCCAGAAACAGCCCTCCACACAACCAGACGAGCTGAGTGCTTATAATCACATATGTGTATATATATGTATATATATATACATATACATACATATGACATATATACACACATATAGAACATGCAAATTGAGTAGTTCAGTTATTAATATGCATCATAATTAAACTGAACACTGTTTCTAGGAAGACAGAAAGATATACTTTAAAGCTTAATTGTTATCTGCATTTTACTCTCACGCACTGTGGCCACACACATACACAAGGCCCCCCCCCAACTTTTTCCTAATCAAGATGAACAATTTATCATTCCTTATTCAGATCCATATCACTGATGCTGCATTCTCTTACTTTCCAATGATGTTCTAGAAGAAATTCTTTGCTGTAATGGAATTTGGCATTTGTAGCAATGTGTTTAAACTGCAGGTTGAGAGCAGTTGTAACTACTGTTAAGTATGCAGAAGAACTCTGATGAATAGGTAATTCTTTAGACTCTGCCTGAAATATTAGTCTGTACACGATCTTTAACAGAAAGTAAGAGAATTTAACAGTAACACGCATAGAATAATAAACATTTTTAACTTGGTATTTACCTATACAGTTTTAATCGTATCTTACATGTTTGTATATGCAAGACATTTACTTCCAATAAAATATAATTAATGTATTTCCTTCACACCATCTATCAAACATATCAATGAAAATCTCATTATCCCTAACAATTTGCAAGTTTTAGTCAAGGGCCATATACATGATAGCGCATGGGGTTATTTAAGTTCAGATCCATTTCATAATCAGAAATGTTGCCCAAGGCTGTGCCTGACACTGGCAGAATGAGAAACAAGGAAGGGGCAGAGCAAGCGGTAAACAAACAGATCAAGTCAGTGTGAGCACTGCCAGGGTGACAGGCCAGGAAGAACACAGAACGAGGAGCTGCTCCTCTGGAGGCCTCGTTCTTTAGGAAAGAAAACAACAATAAACACGTTAATGTGTTTACGTGCAGCCTTAAATGGAGGGCGCTTACTTGATCTAAGTTCAGTACCAGTTCCTTAAGTCATAGAGAGTAACTATATGGACTACAGTATCAGAAAAGGTCAATTTCCCTTCCTTCCCAGATTGTTTCCAGGACACTCTCCTGTGGTCCCAGGGTTAAAACTGTATGCTGAACAATTCATAACTGATAAAAGGATCGAAATTCAGGGCCAGCCAGAGCAGAAGTTAATGACAGCGCATCTCACAGAACAGGCTGGGCTGGCATCTCGGTCTGTACTCGTCACTAGGAAAGAACTGGAGGTAGAAAAGATCTCAGGTCTGACAGTGGTCCTGGGCAAAACCCTAAGACCATATCGAAAAATAACTAAAGCTAAGAGGGCTTTAGCTGGTGTGTCTAGAAATCAGAAAAGCAGTCAGTCGTACCATACAGTGTACAAAGGGTTCGTCGATGACAATCATCTGCCCACCGGCTTCAGGAGTGAGTCCTACAGCACTCATGGCAGGACTTGTGGAGCCCTGCATCAGGGGGTAGAGCAGTGGCCCAGCAAGCAAGCTCAAGGACCTGAGTTCAAGCCTCAGTACCACCACTGGAAACAAAATCCCAACTGTTAAGCAGCTCTAAGTGTCCAAAGTAAACCGAGTAGTTTACCATTTAAAAAGTTCAGTCATTGATGATTAAAACAGCCATCTCCTGTGTGATATTTTTCATGCACCACTATCTGTCAGCTACGTGCACTGCACGCTGTGTCGGAGGGTCAGTGCCAACATCACGACTCGGGGCTCTCCACTTGGCAAGTTAGGTGTTTCCATAGGTCACTTATGTAAGCCACAGGGTCAGCTCATGACATGTGCCACCATGGAAAGCCGAGGTGGCAGTGACGGGAGCAAACAAAACCTCTACCAGCTTTCTTGCCCTCGATGCTGAAAGCCTCTCTCCACAGGGGAACCTGACTCAGGTGTACACTGAAAGCCTAAGTGCCGGGGGTGACGGAGAACACAGCGGGCCGGGCCAGAAGCCCTACCCGTGACCGTGCGGGCAGGGTGGAGGGGGACAAAGGCTGATTTGGGAGGTGAAAATAAAGACAGGAAAACCATTTCCAATTAGGTAGGCAGGCTGGCGTGCGGAGAGAGACGGATGATTTGGGGAGCTGGGGAGGACGGAGAGCTGGGGCTTCCACACTCCTGGTAGGAATGCAAAATGGCTCAGGCACTGTGCAAAGCAGTTTGGTACCTTCTCACCACGTCACTCCATCATTTCAAGTCCAACGAAAACAAGTCCATATTGCAAAGCATTTATAGCAGTCTATTCATAATCCTCACAAGCTGAGCAATTCAAATGTCCATCGCCAGAGAAGATAAACACATTGTGGTACATCTACGGAGTGAAGTACCACTTCATAATAAAAGGACACACAAGATACTGGTCTACGGAGTGAAGTACCACTTCATAATAAAAGGACACACAAGATACTGGGTGCAACAGCAAGAACGAGTCCCAAAAGCCGTATTCTGAGGGAAATAACAGATACCACGCAGCTCCACATACGGCGCATGGGAAGATGCCACCAGAGGGACAGGTCTGGGGGAGGGAAACTTGGAGGAGAGCTCTGTGGGGTCAGAAACAGTCTGACTTGCCTGTGGTGATGCTTGTATGGCAGTACAGGTTCGTGAAAGCCCATCCAACTGTGCACGTGAAAGGTACGGAAGCATGGGAGGACTGTCACAGAGGTGTCATTGATCAAGGTGCTCCGGACTCATAAAGTGTGCTGTTAAATGACAACTCCCTTGTACAAACGAAGATAATAAAAAATGAAACAAAAGACCAAACAAACGAAACAGGAACTAAATTTACTTCATGTACCTTAAACCTCAGTTTTTCATACCAAAAAAAAAAAAAATACGAAACAATGTACTCTATACGACAGAGCAGCATGTGGAAGTTCTCTCCGGACACATGCAATGACACACACACATGAATTCTGTGGGGAGTGAGGTAGTTTTTCTATATGGATGTCCTACACTTTAAATGGCTTCTGCTCTATTATGGCTTCCTTTAAAAAAAATCTGTAGATATATTTAGACCAATTCAACAACTTCTTTTTTAGTACCTTCAGTTTTCTAGTTATTTTTCAGAGATAGAGGAAGCCTTGTGGTTCCTAAAATCTGAAATTTAATCAGTACAAAAAGTCATTAGACCAACTCAGCACTTAACTGTTAAGTTTGGTTTCCACTGTTGACTCAGAAACCAGTATGGGTAATTCAAATGGAAAGGATTATCTACAGAACTGAAATGTGTACAAACTGGATAGGTACGAGGAAAAAACTAAAACAAATGTATTTTCCTGTGGGAGATGCTGGAAGATTCTATGGCCACCTGTACTGACATTTGTGTCTACTACGTTTCACCTAATCAAGGAAGGAGCGTCTCTTGAATGAACGTAGCATGAGAAGGTGGACTGTCTACTAGACGGCTGTGACTGAGGCCAACGCATTGTTTATTTCCTAGTTGCCTTCAGTTGTACTGCACGGAACATTTGTTTTGCTCCCCTCCTCGTTTTCTGTGTGCTCCCAAACTAACCAAATGTGAGAGGCCACCAAGCAGGCCTGAGTGATGACATTTCAAGTTGTTGCTATCCAGGTGGTTAAGGAGGGAAGGAGAATGGAGAGGGAGAGGGGGTGAAGGGAGAGGAGGGGAAGAGCGAAGAGGGAAGGAGAGGAGAAGGAAAGCTTCGTCAATTTTCATATGGCCGTTAGTATCTTCTCTACAGTCCCTATGAACATGAGAAACCTCTTAGCTGTCAACAGTGCTTAGGGTGGACTTCGAGACCTAGGCAGATTAAAGTTATAACCTGTACACAGCCACCAATGACATGACTGTGCTCGCGTGACTTGTTTCAGAAGGCTCTCTCTGGGCGTATCTTCTAGGTAAGTATGAGGAGCCGACCGTCCTGCCCGTCCTGTGAGCAGCAGGTCACCCAGGGCCTTCTGTGCTCCTCAGTGCCTCCAGTTTCCATTCCTGAGTAGGACCTGCACCCTGTGGAGCTTTACCGTTCCCCTGCTCGTGTGGTGGTATTTCGACCATTTCTCCTGTGCTGTTATCACTGTCTTCCCAAAGCTGCTCATCACAAGTTAGAACAGTGTTTACAGGGCCGTGGATCAGACAGTGCAGAAAATTTAGTTAATTTCAGCAGCATTAAATACAGGTTAGCTTCAATGGTATACTTTAGGAACAAGGTATATAGAAGGGCAACTCTGTGCTCTGATTGGCAAAGGGTTATGTAAATACACCCACTCAGCTACAAATTCTTACAAGAGGTCATCATTCTAATAAGTTGATTTTCTTGTCGTTCAAAACCAAATGAGACAGTCATCTCTTGACTTTAGCAACTAAGACTGATGTAAAGATGCACTGTCGACTCAGAATAACTTGACAATGGGGGTGGGGGGTGGGAGGTAGGAGGTGGGAAGGGATGGGAAGGGGAAACAAAGGAGGAGGCAACAATGCTTGATAAGAAATGTACTCATTACCTTGCCCATGTAATTGTAACCCCTCTGTATGGTATTTTCATAATAAAAAAAGAGAATAATTTGACAAGATATTCTGGATATAAAGATCTAAGTCCACTTGGCAAGACAGAGGGAAACCCCTGGAATCCTTTCTTAATGTGCTTTTACATGACTGTCAATATCCGGTCCTCCCACATGCCTGAGCTCACTGTCAGAGGAAGGGCCAGTCCAGGAGCAGGCGTGGGCCTTCTTCAAGGACGGCTTCAGCTAGAAAGGGCATGCTCGTGACGTTACTTCATCTGTGTCATTGAACTCCCTGAGGGACTACACAGAACAGAATTCAGGGGGCAGATGTCAATGAACAACACAGGGAGGAAACTGCGCTGCTATTTATAGGAAGTGAAGGCCCAAATGTTCCAGGTGAAATGCTCACAAGGAAGAGGCAGGCACAACGGAGTGAATGCACAGAGCCATTGCTGGCGCCTCTCAGTCATGCCCAGCTCAAGCACCCAGGGTGCAGCCCACTTACCACCGCCTGAACACAACACATTCACCTTAGGAGACACAGGAAATTTCACCAAAAAAAGTACGTGTGGAAATGCACCAAGCCAATGTTTTTCTTTATGATCTTATCGACTCAAGTAACCAGATGTCTGAAATTAACAGAAAGGGCTCTTCTTAATGGGGCGGGGGGGGGGGGGGGAGGAGGATGGAGGGAGGGAAGGAGGGGAAGAGGAAGGGAACAAAGGTGAGAGGGACGGAAAAAAGGAAGGGAGGGAAACCAACCCCGGCCTTTGTGTTTAGAAAGTGGTTAAGAGATAATGTGCAAGGCTCAAAACTTTCAAGTATTCATAAGATATTAAAAAAAACATTTAAAACAAATGATTTGACAGCTGCAAATGCAGGATAACACCTAGTTGAATTATAGAAACAGTGTGGATAATTACTTTTTCCGAACGTTAGGGCCCTGTGGACCAAGGTCCTGTCTGCCTCTCCCCGCAGCGGTTGCCGTGCGCGGGATGCACATCCTGTCGGCACATCAAGCTCCGTCTCTTTATCATCCGCACATCAGTCAGGATGATGAGAGACGTCCCAGGATTCTAGCAGTCTTCCTTTGAAGGATCCACACGTTAATTACTGCACTAATTATGGTTTTTGAATAACTAAATGAAGTAAGCAGTCTATGGGAGGTACAGGCATAAACCTAAGACTGAGAAAATACTAGTTACTGAAATCATCAGTGTAAACTGACACATGGAGCAGGTTTAAAAGAAGGAGAAGCAGTGGATTTTAAAAGACAAGCATCTGAAATAATTAGGGCTCCGTAGAGCAAAAAGAAATGTTATTTCTTAATGGCTGCTATCTACAGATCTGAAGGTAAGCCTGCTTAATTCACTGCTTCTTCTTTTGTTATTAGGAAAACATAATTGTTCCAAATAATTAGCACTAGAGTACATCACAAGCTGACAACAAAATTATAGAAATCTTCATATTCAGATCCGTCTAGCTGGCTATTAGGAACAGTTTCTGATCATAACCCATTAGTCGAAGTGCTGTGAGTTCCTGATTGCCACCAAATAACCTCAGATATCTGCCTAAGTTAACAGCCCCTATTTATCCAGAGTTTTCTTGACAGTAAAAATTGCTTAGGATTCTTACAGCTGCCACACAAAAGAACAGAATTCCATGTGTGCACTTGGAATGTTAGGTGATCAAGTAATTGAGATGTGGATTTCAATACACTTTTAACTCCTCGATTTCTAGATGAAACCCCACAAAGACATGTTCCTGTTGTTAACATGGAATCACCCTCAGGACTGGAAAGTGGACCCACATGGAGCCTGGGTGTGCACTCTCACCTTTTGGGCTTATGTAGTTATTTCTTCCCTTTACAGATTCTTTTCACTTGTCCTTAGCACTTAATAAATGACAGGCAAAACATGTCACACTTTCTGTTGCTGAAATAATTCCTTTCTGAACAATGCCGGGTATACATTTTGGCTTGCTGCGTATCAGTTCTTAATCAGCCAACTACAACTCGGCGAGGAGAAAAAGACAAAGGCACACGGCAGTTTTAAAGACAGTGAATCAAGCAGCCAGACTTCTGGGAATGGCTGGGTTAACCTCACATGGGGAGAAGGGCAGACACGGGGAAGTTCCTGCGTTGCTGGGTCCCCTGCCAGCTGCAGGTTATTGATAACACAGCACATGGCCAATGAGAACAGTCCGGAGCAGTCTCGTCATCTCATAATTGGCAAGGCTACTTGTTACTCTGGAAATTCTTCTGTGCTAACAGCTTAGCTGGGAAACCCACAAAGCTTTATGTTTTACCTCATGAGAGATAACTTTGATTACTTTGGTAATTAATGATGCTGGAGAGTAATATGGATTTTTTCTGTTAAAATTTGAGTTTGAAGTTAATTAGTCTTCACGTTATGATTTGCTGATTAATTATGGATATTTAGTTATAAAGAGGGATGTTAATTATTAATCTCAAAAAATCATCTAGTGTAATTAACTAAAACTCTGACATCAGTTAAAATTCCCATTGAGTGTAACTTCTGAGATGATCAATTACCAGGGAAGAGCAGTGAGTGTGTACCCCTGAGAAGCCAGGACACGTGTGAGCCCAATCGGCGTGCGCGTGCCTGCGGAGCTGGGCACAGAACCCAAGCACTGACCAGGTAGGGTGCTCAGTCCTCCAAGGCAGAGGCTCTGTGAGAAGCCTTACTGCAGAGCTATGAAAATTCCAGGGCAAGTGGTGCCTGGTTGTACTGTCAAATAATGCCTTAACCTCTGAGCTGCAATGGTCCCCTGAGATCGATGGGCTTCATTAGTTCTGTTAAACTCTGAAATGAACTTCAGCGTCGCTACAGATATCTTTATTTTTGGCAGCAGCAGCTTTTGGAACTATGAAGACAATATCACAGTGCAAGCACTAATTAGTGCTCTGATTCACACAACTTGAAATCACCTTTGTGGTTAATTTTTTTTCCTTCGTCTTCCCCCTTCATCTGCCAGTAACCCCATCTTTGTAACCCAGAAGGAAAGGGGGCTGGGACTGAGAAAAGGGATGAACCCCAAGCTTCATCGCACATCACTGTCCTGGAATTTCCCCTGTGCCAGAGCCTCCGTACAGAGATCTGTTTACATTATCTCTAGATCATCTTGACAATATTTATTCTCTATTTACCTAAATGAGGCAATATGATGATATTTATTGCTCAGAATGGCTAAATATAGACTTTTCTTGAGCACTCAGTACCATAGTGGGAGGTTTTGCTCTAATCTACATCTTTAAACTGACAAGCTGGAGAATTCCTAATGAATGCCTCTTTTCATCTGGATGTCTGTGTGTATTTGACAGTATAAATATTTAGCAATATCGGAGTCAGCTTGTGATTTTACCCAGATGGACTGATTGATGCCTTGGCTCAGCGTTGCCAAAGACAATCCGTGCAGTTCTATAAGCAATTTCCCTCTTACTTCCTAAGAAGCAATTAGGTGGCCAAAGCAGCCACCCCCGAATAGTGGGAATACTTTTCCTATCAGCTGACAACTCTGAGGGATAAATAAAATATGGTAGTTAAATTATTACCACTTTACTTTCATGAATCATGGGATTAAAGCCTTCACTGGTGAAGTACATATAAATTGCAGGGTTTCTTATGTCTGTAATTTGCAAGAATCCAAGTTAAAATACCAGCTAATCAGTCAGCGCACATTCACCTTGGAAAAGCACCACCCTTTCTTGTCATTTTTGTAAATTGCATGCCTAAGCACCAATGCTATTTGGAGAAGAAAAGTCGTTTCTTGTCAATAACATATATTGCAGTCTAGTTAAAACAACATTTGTTAAGATTTAATCGCAGATGTAATCCTCCTTTAAAGTTTAGACAGAACGCTTGGAGAAATTCAAAGGACAGATAATAAATCATTTTCCTCACGCTGGGTGAGAACCAGGCAGGTCTGGCTGGCTCAGGTATGTCATTTTAACGACGAATGGTATGAATTCTCTCCCATGAAACAATGAGGGCCCCACACCAGTCAGGAGCTGCTCAGTGACACGGGGCGACTCCTAAATCATATTTTTTCCCTTATCAACATTGTTTTCTTTTATGTAAATCACAATGAAAATGAAACCAAAGAACTTCCACCCTGTTTTTCTCATCCCTGCTGCAGCCTGACTACCAAGGCTGTGAAGTTCCTGCAGGGCCTTAGCCCAGGCTGCGGAGCACCACCTCAGCTGTCCCGGCCTGCCTCCCCAGAGGTGTCTGATCGCGTCAGGCAGATGAAAGGAAAAGCTCCCTCTGTTTTTGCATCGGCAGGAGTCATGTGTGTGCTCAGTGCTGTTACGGATCCCTTTAGCACCACTCTACCGCCTTTGTTTTCTACAAACTCACCCCCAGCCCTGGATGACTCACACAGTCACCCTGGAGAAAGGACAAGCAGAACGTTCTTCTTGACACTAATACCTACGGATCCTCCTCAGCCATGATGCCTCTTCTGATCACAAGCTATTTCAGCCAACAGAACCCTCCCAAGTCAAGAAGTGGCACTTGCAGTGTATTCCAGACGCAAAGGGGTGCACTGCCCACGGGTGGTCTCCTGGAATGAGCTGTCCAGGAGACACACGGCAGCTCTCAGCGTAGACTCATCGGTCACTGTTCCTCTCACGAGTGGGAGTTTCTTACCTTCGAAAATATATTCCATGCCTGCTGGCTGTCAGATAAAAATACACACCTACACTGCTCTGTTTACTGCATGGTTAATAATGAATTGGTTATTGACCAGATATATAAGGGCCGGGCCTGGGGTCTAGTCTGTTTGTACCTATCTATTCCACATGTCATAGTGCATTTCAATGAATACTGCTAAACCGTTACTTGCTTTGTTTCCTTATACACAGAGTAGAAGAGATAACATAATCAAATGATGGAAGAAGTAAGGTGTTCTCTCCTGACTAGAATAGGTATCTACATTTTTATGAGTGTTGAACGCTTCCATGTTCAAAGGTGAGAGTCCAACGTGTGGCTGAAGTGGGTAACAAAAACAGGAGATCAGAAACAAAGTTTTCAATGTTTTGTTGCCAAATTTGTCACTGGAAAGGGGGAAGCAAAAACACATTAACACTAATCAGCCAAAATGGTGTGACTCACTGCTTAATTTCCTCGTACGAAGCTATAAATTACATGGAAGCTGCCACAACTAATTTTTGCAGTGCTATACTAGATGACAAATGGGATGTCCAAGCAGCTACAAGTGAAAAGCTCCCATCTCTCTTCTGTGACTGTATATTACTTCCAGTAATGATGTATAATAGCCCGCAACTACACTTAACCTGTGCATTGGATGGCAGCAGGCACTGTTTACCCGGAGTTATGAAGAAGAAAACAGCAAATCAACAGAGAATCTGAAGTCTGTACATCCACCTCCTGCATGGCAGCTTAATTCTCCCCTAGAGATAATGTATCACTGCTTCTCTAATACTACACAACAGTGTTAAGGTAGTAACTAGACTGTGTGGCAGTGATATCCAAAAGTATTTACAACAAAATGTAGTTTTTGTTAATACACTTTTATCCTTAAAATAATCCTTAAAATATCCAGTACATCAATTAGGCTGTTTAATTTTGAAGATCCATAAAAACTCAACACAGAGTAACAAATGAAATTATTTTCGCTAGCTTTGACATGTATTGAAGTGCAAGCAGGACATTAACTATACTTTCCACACAGATCTGAGTGAATGCACTTTGGACTTCATAACAGACTGGTTCCCAGAACACCATGTGTGCAAACATGGTGTGCTTTCATGATGCACAAGGACATTCAAAATCGTTCCCAAACAAAGATGAACTCTAATTATCAGCACTATGGAAAATACGATTTGACTAGTCATTACAGCTTTGTTATCCCATTAGATGAATATAAGGAAAATATAATGAGTTTTGCTATAAATATTAATCATAAAGTTTAATGTGATTATTTTGGGGAGGGAGGGGTCGGGGCAAGGAGAAAGGAAGAGGGTGAAATTTCTTATCACTCTTAAAGATGATATATCCCCTGGGAAGCCATTGACAGAAGAATGAAAGGAAATTCTTTCCTTCCAAAGCAGGTTTAGGGGCATCTGATTAGGTCTCCTGCAGCGAAGCTACGTTTTCCATTTTTGCCAAAGGGCCAGCTATTATGATTAACGTCATTTGTCTGAATCATTACTCTGCACCTTGGTTCAGCAAACACTATGAAGACGGCATGGTAATAAATGACCGCGGGACCCTTTCCTGCTTGGCTTCTTTCTATCTGCCACCTCTCCACCGTCAGCTCCATCTTTCTGAGCCTCTCTCAATCCCCAAAAGGGACGGGGTGTCTATTTGTTTTCCACTAGGTTACCACTCTGTCTATTGTTGTTTGCACTAAAGGGTACAAATTCAATTCATTCTTGTGACATAAAAGCACTGATACAGTAAATTTTCTGCCCAAGAGAAAACAAAAAGAAAGTTGCTGAATATAGGATAAGAGCCGAAGCAGTAGCACATATGTGGAGATGCTTCTGAGCAGTCCTGGTTGTCTCGACTATTTTTCGCCCCTAATACGTCTGGATGAGGACAGCTGGCCTGAGTCTTCACCTCAATGCAGGGCACAGACTAGCACTGAGCCAGTGTCTGGACCAAGGCTGGGACTCCCCACACTTACCTTCAAGTCAAGAGGAGAGGAGAGACCATGGGAGGACCATCAGGGTAATATGTTCTAAGATTTCAGCACTGAGTGGTTCAAAACACTGTAAGTGCAAATGCACATCAGTATGACCATAGTGGAAAATGGTACAGAGGTTTCCCAAAACCTTCACTCCCACATTTACCGCAGTATGATTCACATTAGCCAATTTGAACGCAACCTCCAGATCACAGTCATTGTACTGTACATGACACAACATGGGCTCCATGGAATGAAAAAGCCCTCGCCTGGCCATTTCGGAGGCCCACAGGGTAGCGAAGACCTGGGAAGACAATGGCACCTTGGAAGATACTGCGGAGCAAGGTGCCTAGTGGGTCTACTGCTCCCCACGCTGTCCGCGCTTGTCCCTTTGCAATGTGAACTTCCATACCCTAAAATACACCAACAACCATGTTTTGGGGAATGTAAACTGTGTAAATACAAACTGTGCTTAGCAGTAACTTTCCTCTGCCAAGGGTAACGCATTTTCATAGACAGGCTGCCACAAAGTGCCAAATGCTGAAGCCCTGAAGATCCTGCCAAGTACCTTCTCACTCTGCATCCAAGTCTTAACAAACACCTAATATAAAATGAGTCTGAAATGCCATAATTGCCACAATTCCTGGAACATTACCTTATATACAACTTTCCTTATTATAGAAATGCTCTATATTTCTGCCAGAAGTTAGGAAATCTTGTGAAAATCACTGGCTAATCTAGCCTGGGCTAAGATGGATTTTTAATGAAAGTTTAATGAATGATAAATACTCGTTTCTTGATAAATGTTTAATTATGCCAATAATTACCAACTGCTGAAAACTACTGTTGTGTTAATAATGGCATTTTAGTACACAAGCAGTTTCATGAGTCATGGTGCTGTTAAAGATCAGAACTCCATCTGTCTAATGCAAACTAGCAAAACAAAAGTCTAATTAATATTTTGATCAATTTTCTCTACACTCTAATGACTATTGGTGTCCTTTTAAAAGAATTGATCCATTTTTTTCTTGTACGGGAACCAGGTAAGGAAGGGAAAAATGTGCAAAGCACCTGTGAAACACAAAAATCAGCTAAACAAAACAAAATATTCTTGAAAGTTAGTGAAGACGCTGTGTCTCGCGTTTCATTCTGATGGCTGTTTTCATGTTGCTTAGAGCTGTTTTTACGCCGATGGCCGTCTACTGTCTAGTGGCCCAGCAAGTTCGGCTTTCCTTCTGAAGCAGCTCGCACTAGCAGTTAAAGGGTGTCAGAGTAGCCTGATGAGCACGGGCACATGGAGCCAGAGCGCAAGCACCTGGGACAACCACCTTCGACCTTTGGGTGGGCAAACCACCTTCCAGAGGATCAAGGTGGCCTTGGAACAGAGACTTTTCTCACTGGCAGCAGCTACCTGCTTAAGAGAAGTCAAGGAGCTTGACAAAATCATGTTTTTCTTTTGCCCAAAAGATCCTGTGACTTTCTAGATTTTTTTTCCAGAACATTTTTTCCAGATAAGTCTTCATCCAATATATCTATTTTTAGAAATGTTTTTCAAGTTTTAATTATTGCCATTTCTCTCTACTTACCTAATTCCTAGTGATGTGGACACATGCGTATGTTCTTATTGTTTGTTTGTGGTAAGAATTGGCCTTTAACTTTTATAGTTTGTTATGAACTTGGGGTTTGAAGCCATTTTTTGTTACTGCTGAGTGTAGCTGTGTGACACTTGAAGGCATTTGTTCCTGTACTCATGCATGTTGACAACGATTTGCACAAAAGTGCAACAAGCCATAGGAAGAGGCAATAAGCCACATGCTGAAACAGGCAGCCGTGAGTGTGCTAGAGTAATGAAGCCCCCACAGCACGCATCTATTCATATTCATATCACCCACCCCCGCCCCGCCCTGTGATGGTGGTGTGCACGCTCCTCCAGTGCACAGATGCACAGCAACCAGGCGGAGAAGAACCCTGCAGGCTGCAGCCGCCCGAGCTCCCTTTGTGGAAAGATGCCTACGCACGGTGACATGCACACTGGCAACTTTCGTCCTCTGAAACCAAACCGAATGGGCCACTAATAACTTGGGCTAATTTAAGAATAGTTGAATCTGGCTGTATAACATTCACAATGGCATCTCAAATTTTGGTACCCTGATATTGTATAGGCATTTATCTGAATTAGGGAAGGGAAGGGGAACAACAGAATGGCGAGACAAAGGACAAGGGGGAACCAAGGCCACAGTGATACCAGACAGTATGTGGGAAATGATCTGTACAACTTGGGGAGAGGGAGGGAGAGTAGGAAAGTGGGAGAAAAATGAGGGAAGGGGTAGCAAGTTTGACAAGAAATGCATTCACTTCCTTCTATAACTGTAATCCCTCTGTACATCACCTTGACAATAAAAATAGTAATCAAATGCTTCAGAATTTATCTTTGAAGCAACTTCTGGATGCATCCTTACCAGCTTTGCAAGCGTGGACAGGTGAACATGGGCGTGGCAGGACAGGGAGGTCAGACTTGACCTCTGACTTCACAAATCAAGCTACAAACAACCACACACCACCGTCATTTAAGGAAGGGGCCAGTGTTTATTAAGATACTTGCAAAATCAGAAACAAACTGATTTTTGGTGGGCAGTGTCCTGATAAAGAGCTCAGGTCTCTATTCTAGAAACTGTGTAATCCATAAGTAAATACCTAACATAGGAGATAATTTCTTATAGTACACAAATGATATCCACAGGTGCAGCACCTAGCTAGGAGCTAGACACAAATGTGGAGACAGGATGTGACCATCTGAGCGCATATGTAAATATGAGAACACTCTCAAGTGTACATGGGACCGTCTTCTTAGATCTGGGTCTCCTGAGAACACATCTGGTCCTGTGCCTCAGTACACAGTTTCTGTGCATTCTAGTTCCATGTTTCTTAGAGTTGGCTTAAGGCACAATATCATCCGAATCACTTAGGGTGCTGATTTTAAACATATACCTTGAGTTTCTTAGGAGCTGAATTTTGTCTCCTAGAATTCACCTGTTAAAGTTCTAGGACCTTGCATGTGCCTAGAATGTGCAATGTGGGTGCATTTGGGGATAAGGCCTAGGAAGAAGAATGAAGGTAAAAATGAGGTCTCTGGGACACAGACACGCGCAAAGGGACAACCAGGTGAAATGACATGGATACAACTGCTGTGCACTAACCCCCAGGAGAGGCCAAAGCCCGAGCCTCACACTTCTATCCCCCGGACTCGGGAGGAAGTAACATCTGCTGCTAACCTTTTGGCGTGCAGTACTTGTTATGGTAGCCCTGCAAGTGAACACACGTGTCTCCCCGAGGATTTTCAGAGTAAGACCCAAAAATATGTAGTTGAATAAATCACACTGTTCTGTAAACATAGCACAGCTCGCCAGATGAATAAATACTTTACATCGGGTTCTTCCAGAACCTCCATGGCCTAGTAGACATGAGGGCAGACAAGAGTTCTTACCACCTCATGGCTACCGTGAGCCAGCCGTCAGGCAGTGGGCCGTTTCTTCAGTGTCGGGGTCCACAGGAGGGAAGCCCAGAAGGTGTGCGCAGAGCAGCCACAGGGGCGTTCTCCTCCCCCTGCCCCCTCCTTCCCGGAGCTCCTGCCTTCTCCTGTCTCACAGACCATGCCTTCTGAACCTCCTGTGCTGGCTCACTGGCCCTGGGTTCGCTTCCATCCTCGTGGTCCTCAGCATTCCCCCGGGCTGGGCTCTGTTGTTCCAGTGCATCACCCCCACGCCAAACGAATCCACGAAGCTCAGGATGGCAGCCCGGCAGCCATCCTTAAGCGGTCGACCCTATCCTACGTTGCCCTCCACATCTAATTCACGGTAAATTCTGCACACTCCACTGTCAACCTTCACCTGCTGTTTCCATGGTTACAACCTTAGTCCGGACCAGCTGTATCTTTGTCATCTTGATTATGACAACTTGCTCCGCAATCCATCCAGTTCTCATCACAAGCCACATCCCCTGCCCCTTCTCTCAGCTATGGTGGTCTGGCTGTTCTCTGCCTTCAATGTGCTGTAGAGTTCTTTTCCCATGGAGGTCCTAGTGCTGAATTACCCTCTTTCTAGAATGTCCTCAAGCCTTCCCCTCCTTGGATAGCATAATTTCAGTGAAGGTACAATCTGACCTCCCAGATCCTGTCCCAATGTCCACAATGTTCCAATGCAGGCCACACACGACTGTCTTGCATGCGTGCCCTCATCATGACTCACAGTCATTTTAGTGATGATGGCACTTCCTGACAGACTTTCAACTGGGCACGGGACTGGCATCCATAAATGTCACTGAGTGAATGTCATTAGTACTGCCAGTGCAAAGGCCTGGGGTAGAGGTATTCTACTTAGGCAAGGTCTTTTCTCATAATCACTTATGAACTCTGCTCTGGTATTCATGTGGCCAGTTCCATAAGACTAATAAGCCTACAGTTATTAACAAACTACAATAGCTGACTCAGTACTACTATCTTTGAGCTACATTTCCAAATTGTTTGTAAGAGTTATGGACAATAAGTTATTGAATTAAGCTGTGCTTTTTTTTAAGAGCTGCAAATATTCAATTAAATATTTTACTCCTTTGTTTCAGACAACACATTCAATTGAAATTAGGATATAATTAATAACTACCACTTCTGATACAACATTAGTAACCCTACTTTGCTCATGTCAAATCTCATTTGATCTTCTTTGGGGATGGGATATGAGTATATAACAAACAAGACAAATGAACTGGATTATTAGCAATCAACTCTTCAATGTTTTGTTATCCTTTGTTGAGGAGTACTGAGAATGCTTTTCATTCTACTACTCTGGGTGTGCTCAGCATGGAGGGAATCAGAACTGGGAATTCAGGTTCGTTTTTCAGATACCCACCCTGTACTCCAAGGCATTAAAGGATGTGTTCATTGTCTCTTAACAGATTGTTGTTGCATTTTCTGTGTGAGCAAGATGGAACTGCTCATCTTCCCCTCACGGCCCATCTGGTTTTTGCCTAAGCTGCTTGGAGAAAGCAAGGGGGGGGGGGGAGCAAGAATGAGCGAGCGAGCAAGCAAGTGAGCGAGTGAGTGAGAGAGAGAGAGAGGCTATTTGTAGATGTTAATCTGTTCAACACCGTTATTTACAACTGAAAACATATCTCACCATCTATATAGGATAATCACTCTGTGCTAAGTTACACAACTAAAAATAAAGAAGTATCTGAAGAACATCTAATTTCTGACTAAACCTTACTGAGGAGGCCAAAGGGGACTGGACACACTTGGCAACATGACAACTAATTATTATGTTGCTTTGGTATCATCTGAGCACTTTGTTTTTTTTTTTTTTTTTCTCTTTTTTTTCTTCTTTTTTTCTCTCTTCTCTCTTTTTTTTTTTTTCTTCTTTTCTTTCATCTGAGCACTTTGACCCATGACTATACATAACCTTCCATACTTCTGGACATGGCCATTTTTAAAAGCAACCCTCCCGTTCCAGTTTAAAGAAACTGCATTTACAGAATACAGTGCTTTTATGAATCGCCTGTGGAGAACAGGGGTGGAGAAGGAAACCAGTGGCCGAGAGCAAAGTGAAAAGTTCTCCACATTGCCCAGATCTGCTCCCAAGAACCCACGTGGAGTGCATCACGGGCAGCAACCGCTGCATTTATAACCCTATGCTGATATTCAAATTTTCTGTCTTAAGCTAAAGAAAGATTGAATACCCTGCTGTTGTGTGGCCAAGATTGAAGAGGTGTCTCCCTGACATTGTTCAAAGTTTATGAAAATATATGAATGCTCAAATGTCATTGGCTTTGCGCCTCCAACCGACTGTGGTTTTATGAGAAATCAGTCTTTTAATCAAAATGATTGAATACCTTAAGGTCGAATCCAAAGATATCAGTTAATATCTAGAAACGTGCTATTTCTGCAAATTTTGCCAAGCTGTACATATTGTGGTGCATTTTAAAGTGTTAATTTGTGCATTCCATATTGAAAATTGATCTTGAGTTTTAGCTTTTTGTCAAGCAAAAACATATGGTTACCAGCTCTATGCATTTTACGTGACGGCTGTTGAAACTGTCACATGCGCAAACTTGATAACCGATGTGACACATACGCAAATAATTTGCTTGTTTAGTAACAATTCAAAGATTCATTATTCATGCAAACACACATTTTTAAAAATGATCAGATGGAAATAGTCTCCATTTTGTACAACCTAGTCTGGTTGGTGTGCAAACTCAGATAAAATAAAGCTGGAAACTAAGTGGTATTAAGCAAATCCAAGAATATGGGTATTTTCGGGTAATTATTGAACCAGATGGTGTTTTTTGTTAATTCTGCCATCAGTCTGAGAACTTGATGTCTTACATCTGCACTTGGTAAAATAAATTTTACCACTGACATGATTTCAGTTTTCTTAAAATACTTCAATCAGTTTTAAACCAAGATTTGCAAACATCTGCCACAGTGTATGCCTGTGAGATGAAATTATTCAAGATAATTCCTTTAAAATACACCATTACACAGAGCTTTAAATTTATCACTCTTTAAACTAAAATTTCAGAACTACCAATCAGAGTGTTTATTAACAAGTACAATATGAATGCAATAGCACATGTGACAATGAACACGGGACCAGGTCATGGAAGGGGGCTATGAATACAGCAGCACACGTGAAAATCAACATAGAACTGGGTCCCAGAAGCATCTGATGACACATGTGACAACGAACATGGGACCAGGTCACAGATGGGGCTATGGAATCTGATGACACGTGTGACAATGAACACGGGACCAGGTCACAGAGGGGGCTATGGAATCTGATGACACGTGTGACAACGAACACGGGACCAGGTCACAGATGGGGCTATGGAATCTGATGACACGTGTGACAATGAACACGGGACCAGGTCACAGAGGGGGCTATGGAATCTGATGACACGTGTGACAATGAACACGGGATGGGGTCACAGAGGGGGCTATGGAATCTGATGACACGTGTGACAATGAACACACAGAGGGGGTTCCTTTGGGCATGCATCTGGGAAACTCACACTCTTTTGTTTCCCTGTCTTTCTTGACTTTGTATAGAAAAAGGGCAATGTATTTTTTCCTGGATACTTTAGGAAAAGTACGGCTAAAGGAATACATGATGACTTAATCAAAATCCATAGATGGTGCAGCAATTTACGCTGTAAGGAAGTTAACACGAACAGATCCCTCCTCCACTCTAAGTTCAAATACCAGCCTACAAGGCCAGGTTCCTGCTTTTCTACTGAAGGCAGCCCTCTCCCCACAGCACAGACATAAAATCTTAATTCCGAACCTAATCATGAATTCATTGAAAATATGCCGGGGTCCTAGGGCTGGCAGGGCCTGGGCTCTGTCTCTTTGCTCAAGGCTAGTGCTCTAACATGTGAGCCTCAGCTCCATTTCTAGCTTTCTTTCTTCTTCTTCTTCTTTTTTTTCTAATGGGCGATAAGAGCCTCCTGGACTTTCCTGCCTGGCCTGGCTTTTAATTGCTGTTCTCAGATCTCAGCCTCCTGAGTAGCTAGGTATGAGCCACTGGTGCCCAGCTCTCACTTCGATGATTGACTGCACTTGGTTTATCTCTGGCTAGTTGTTGAACCTTGGGAGAAAGCCTGAGGTTCCTCTAGGCCTTTTCTTTTCTTCCTCAATCCTAGTCCTCCCAACTGAAGGTGTGGAGGGAATTCTGACGAGTCGTGCTCAGTATGTGTTGACCTGGATCTGCCTACAGACAATGAGAACTAGTTGTGAGCTGTTCTACCTGTGGGGTCTAGCATGAACAAACCAAGCTCAATAAGACAACCTAACAGGTTGCTTATTTTAAAGTAGGCTTTATTGAACATGTTGATTGAGTAAATAAACTATACCACATTACTTGCAATGAAGGAGGCACCAAGAAAGCTAGAGTAACTGACATTTCCCAGATATGATCCCATAGTTCTTAGCACCCTGGACAATGAGCTGAGAGAGCAGATTCTGGATTTCTGGTTGCTCTCAACAAAGGAAGTCAGCCACAAAGTATCCGCTGTGGACAGATAAATCAAAGGGTAGCTCTGACTAGGTGGATCCCCAAGAATTCAGCCAACGTACTGACTGGTTTACTTCCTTATTTACTTAACACAGAGAGTTATTAAAGTTTGCTACCATTAATTGTTAATTTTACTTAAATGGATATATTACTAATTACATATACATATTATAAGAATAATTATATCACTATGGTTTAGCTTATAATAATATGACTTATTTATTAATGGCATGCTAATAGTAAATTTGAGGCTTATTATTTGACATATGTTAATTGGTAATTTTCACAGGCATTTTACTCCTATACTCTTACATGGTACATCCTATTAACAGCACCACCTTGCATGAATAAATTCAGTTTAGAGAGGCAGGAGACTGCCTGGAACTGGAACATGCCACGTGCAGAATTTAAACCCAGGCATGATCTGATCCACTCACAATACGGGGCTCTTGTTTACAATTTCAGTGGACATGTCCTGTCACAGCTCTGAGTTCTGCTGGTGGCTAATTCTATGCCTGGCTCTTTTTTTTTTTTCCCCAGGGCTGAGGACCAAACCCAGGGCCTTGCGCGCGCCGGGCGGGCGCCCTTCCGCTGGGCTAAACCCCCAGCCCCCTATGCCTGGCTCTTGTGGGGCCGAATGCCTTACCTTTGTACAATTAGATGTTGTTGGGTATACTTAATGTATGTTGTGAGAGTTGCTATGTGTTACATAACTTTAGTAAGCTAAGAAAAACAGACAAACACGGCATTCATTTAATTTGGGGGTCAACAGAAAAGCATGTCTACATCTACTAGCTTGTGTGGCATCCTTAGAGGTGGCCCACGGCGCTCGCCCGCCTGCTGCTGTAACTGGGATTTTCTAGTATTCTGCCATCTTGGAGAGATGAGTGTGAACAGACTGCCCTCCTCACCGCGATCTGCTATGGAATTCAGGTCAGTGTGGCGGTGAGAGAGAGGAAGACCCAGAAAGGTACGCCTCCAAGTTTCTAAACTTGCACAAAAGGCTCCAGATTACCCTGTACCCTACACTAACATCTTCACGAGGTCTCAACTTAAGTTATCTATTTTATTTTCTTAAAAGCAGTTTTTAATTGCCAACATTGGGTTTAAACTCCTAGCCCTGCGCTTGCTAGGTAGCTGCTCTTCTTTTCATACAAGGTCTTACAATTTTGCCTTGGCTGGCTCCAGACTACAATTTTCTTATCTATGCCTCCTGTGGAGATGGGATTACAGGTGTAAGTACCACTACCATGCCCAGATTACTTGGTGAGAAAGAATCTTACTAACTTTAGCTGGGTTGTCCTTGGACCTTGGTCCTTTTACCTATGCCTCATAGTAACTGGAATTATGCACATGACCATCATCCCTGGATTGTTGGTTGAGATGAGGCCTTAACGTTCGGCCTAGCTGGGCTCGTACCACAGTCTCCTATCTTTACCTTCTGAGCGGCTGGGATTGCACACAGGTGCAATATTGTTCTTTTTCTAACTTATAATAGACCTCGATGGATTAAAACCTCATACCTTCACTGTGTTCACAGCATTTTCTGGACTAACTTTGCATAGTGGCCCCTTTTGCTAAATTATTCATGTTGCTAATCTTCACATATTGTTTAATCCTTCAAATTTTGTTATGATGTGTAGGTAATTATCTGGAATCTGGGGCTGCAGTACAGTACAGCCTCTATCGGAAGGAAATAACACAAATTTAAAAAGCCAAAAGCATCCCAGATGACTCCCAAAGCATTTTGGAGATCAAACCAGGCAGGTTTTCTGGGAGCCTGGCCATGGGTCCGCTGAGACACTGCTGCTGAGCGCACCGCATCAGCTCTGTGCAGCACAGAGCATGAGGCGCTGCCACTCAGACAGGACCCGGAGAAGGCCCGGGATGCTGGCAGGTGAGGCTGGGCAAGGGGAGGAGCAGGCCACGGGCCACCTGCAGAAGAAGAGCAGGGGCAAGGCCCTGAGAGGCTGCAGTCCAGGGACAACCTGATGTGCTGGGAAACGTCTGCTAGCCGCAAGGCACCTGGAACCACTTGCGTCCACCACCTACACGTCTTGGGTAGTCAAGGTGGATTAATTAAAATGAATTAATTAAAACTTAATACTAAACTAAATGAAAACGCGGGTACTTGGTCACATTAGACACGCTTAACGCAATCTAGTCACCTGTGGCAGCAGCCACTGCAGTGCTGCGCAGACCCAGGGCTGCTTCTGCAGGGGGACGGCCAGAGCGGCCGGACCGGGGCGGGTGGCAGCAGAGCCAGGCTGGAAGCAGGACAGATAGGCAGGACTACGGATGGGGTGAGGCCAGCTCGGCCCACAGCAGACAGCGCGGGCAGGGGACTCACCTGATCTCAGGGGAGTTTCCACCATGTATCATGAGCATTTTCTGAACAGCTGATCAGTTACGGAGCAAATCAGTTCTCTAACAATTAAAGGTTAGGCACCAAGCTGATGTCACTGTCATTTAACTACCTTCAGGATTGGTACATGGTGTGAGGCTGTTGGTTAGTCCTGGCTGAGTGACCCAATCGAAAAACTTGACATGCAAAATGTCCCCCAAGCCAAAATTAGCTGAGCCACAGGTGTAAAATGTCACCGCTGAGCTCACTGGTCAGGGCCCCATCCCATTCCAATACAGACCCACCAGCAGCCCAGCAAGTCACTTCCAAGCGCTGTGTGGGAGGAGGAGCGTGCAAAACACATGCATTTAGTATCTGGACTAAGACGTGTTCCCCAAGGTATCTCATGGTAGGTGTTTACACACATGCACACACATATATATACACTATATATATATATGTGTGTGTGTGTGTGTGTACATAGATACGTGTATGTATGTATATATATGTATATATATACACACACACACACACACACACACACACACACACACATACACACATATTCCAAAGTCTAAAAAACCTGAAATCTGAAACACTTCCGGTCTGGGCATTTTGGGAAAACCTATACTGACAAGACAGATATTCATTACAAAACACAACACTTCACCCTCTCAGTTTCCCTCCCTAAACCTGGTGGATCTCCAGTTCTCCTACTAGACAGGCTATGTGGGAACTGGGGCATGGCGTAGGACAGAGATCAAGGTTTCTTTCGGGTGCCACACAGAACCTATGTGATTAACCTGTAAGGGCAGATCAGTGAATGTCCGCCAGATCTGGGTGAGCCACGTCGCAGTGCAGAAGCACGGAGACGTGGCCCTGTCACTGAGCTGTGTGAGGACTGCACCAAAAAATCCTTGCAGAGTACCATGATGCCTGGCCTATAGTTCCTGTCCATTTCAGACTGTTGAACATTTTTTAAGCTGACAAAAGAGGCTTTCTAAAATACACCTTACCAAAACTATCAGTTTATGGTCTGTTTTATTTCTTGCCGGTAGACACCATTTAAAGATATAAAAACATAACAACTGCTCTCTGGATGTCTCTCTGATTATGGCAAGGGGGTGGGGGCTCAGAGTCTGTCACGTTACAGAAACATGTCTCCTTAAACTGAATGTGAAACTCCAGTAATTGAAGTGATAGATGTAGTGTTTTTTTGATGAGAACCGTGGTAGTAAATTAGGAAATATTCCGTGCAGCTCCAGCACAGTAAAAGCCTTTCCATTACCTGTTGTCAGTCACCAGGGAAGGGCAAATAACTCAGCTGTCAATCTGGTGAGGAAGCCAGAAGTTCTCTGAATGATCAATAAAGAAAGAATGTATAAACTCTCCATTATCTTCGTGTAATTCTTTAGACAGCCCTACATTGTTTTCTTCCCCTATACTGGAAAACATCTCATTTATTCAGAAATAAAGACGCCATCTTGGAGTATTTCATTTTTTTTTATAGCTCGTTATGTGTCATCTTGTTTGCAGATGGCATGTGAGCATTACTTCTCAGTACGGGAGAGTTCTATTCCTCACCTGCTCAGGATGATTACGCAATACAGACCTTAGAAAAAGTTCTAAGAACTGTTCTCTCCATCTTATTACTGACTTGTCATCTAAAGTACTCCATTTTAAAGTCTATTCTTCAGGGCTGAGGGTGTGGCTCAAGTGGCATCGCCTCTGCCGAGCCTGTCTAGGCCCTGGGTTTAATCCCCAGTACTGACTACACCCACGCAATCCACATCACAAAAACCACCGTCTTGAAAGTTTTATCCTTTTCCACTATTCTGACTAACAGCAGAATGGTAAACATGACTGTTTTCATGCAAACCAGTGTGCTTGCAGAATCATCTGAAAACATACGTGACAGACCGTTTCAAAGAGTCCATTTCAGATCCAGAACTTCCAATGCAGAAATGAGGTAGAGGATGTGACTTTTCAAATTACCATAAAACGTCTGCTCATCTTTATGATCCCATTCAATTCTTAGATGTGTTAAAGAAGAATAATACATTTAGATTATCTTCAACATCCATTTTCTCTCTTTTCCTTCTTCCTTGTCTTTATGAAATTTTCTTTTCCTGGGGGATTGGTGGCAGTTTGAGGACAGGGTCCAAGCCTTCTACCGAGAACTGTCAGGGCTTTTCACTTCAGCTGTTCTCAGGTAGGGCTTATTAGCACTTTTGTTCTCAACTGGACTTCCATCCGGAATCCTTTCACCTCTGTCTTCTCCATACAGCAGGTTTGCCTTGCCCTGCCTAGCCTTCAAGTTTTACTTTCAGCTTAGATAAAAAGAAAACAAGCAAAAGCACCTCAAATACCCATCAAAACGACTAACAGAAACGGATGCCACACTTATAATCCTAGCTGATTCTCAGGAGGCTGAGATCTGAGGATCATAGTTTGAAGCCAGCTCGAATAAGAAAGTCTGTGGGACTGTGTGCAATTAACCACCAGAAAACCTTAAGTGGAGCTGTGGCTCAAAGTGGTAGAGTGCTATCTTTGAACAAAAAAGCTCAGGGACATCACCCAGGCCCTGAGTTCAAGTGGTACGACCAACCAAAGAGAGAGAGAGATAGAGATAGAGTGAAGGGGGAGGGGGGAAGGAGGGAGGGGGGAAGGAGGGAGATATTGATTGATTCAGGTCCTTGTTTTAATATGCTAAACTTCATCAGTCACATTTTATTTTGCTTTATTTTTAAATTTAAAGATGTTATTATAAAGATGATGTATAGAGGAGTTACTATTTAATAAGTCAGGTAATGAGTACATGTCTTTTTGGACAATGTCACCCCTTCCTTTGCTCTCTCCCAGTTTTTCCCTCCAGTTCCGGCCCACAAGTTGTACAGTTCATTTTCAACAGTGTCCACTGCTGCATTTATTCACCTTTTGTCCCTTCATTTCTGTGTCCCCCTCATTCCCCCAAAGACAGATAAACAAGACTGATGGTTTTAAAATGGTCAAATAAGTTAAGGATGAACTTCAAGATTAGAGAAATCATTTATCTGGAAAGCAAAACCCTGATTTGGTTAAGAAGGTGCAGCTGCATGCACCTTTCTTCAAATCTGACTTTCCATTTATTGGCTCAACTTTCAGGATGGTATTAGAGACGAGTCGGATTGGAAAAAAGTTAAACCAAGGCCATCTATTTGTCAGCTAGAGACTGAGAAAAGGACCAAGGATTGCTTTTGAATGAAAAAAAGGCTGTGAGGTTTGGAGCTCTGAGGATAGCAAGGTAAATTGATGAGAGGGGCACCAATACACAACACTAGCATTTCTTAAGATCCTGGGAAGTCAAAGTAAAAATTTCACCTATTTCTTTTCGGAAAGTGAAGCTGTAGTTTTGTCATTATTAAGGTGTGGTACAGAAGGGTTACCGTTTTGTAGGTTAGGCAATGAGAACATTTCTTGTGGACTGTGTCACCTGTCCTTTGCTCTTCCCCAATTCCCCCCTCACGTTTATAAAAATCAAGTCAAAGCAGACACTGGGTGGGCATCCTGATCTGGAGCCATACCCTCACCTCGGTGCTGAGCTTGGAATGGGTCAAGCAAACACCACTCAGAGTTCAGGGCTTGTTCTGAGACATTAGAAGGCTTTTCTGTAGGACTTGACACACAATCTGAAGTCTTTTCAGCAATAGAATGTCAAGGGCTGACAGAATTTCCTCACAAACTCAAGCTATGCAGAACAGGGCTCTGGGCATGAATGGACCTGACTTCAGTGCGCCAACGGTGTTCTGCATGCCATTTATCTGTCATTACAAAGGCAAAAGTCAATGAACCACAATAGACAAAAACATGAAAACAACTGGCACACTTGGTTATTTTCAGAAAGTACACGGAGTTTAGAGGAGTTTCCTCAGAGCTGTTTAGTGGCTCCATGGTGGCCCTGGGAGAGGCTGGGCCCGGGCTGGCCAGCTGTCCAGTGATCCTCGTCTTTGTACTTTGTACTTGGATGGAATAAATTACGCCCCCTGTAACTATGATACAAGTCTTCTCCAATTAGCACACATTTCACTACATGTGAATGCTTCTGTTTTCACCTTGCTGCATGGGCAGAAATCCAGAGAACATTTCTGCAGGCTTTCTTTCGTCTAGTAACTAAGCTACATTTCCCTCCCTTTTTCTTTTAGACAAAAACCTTTTTTAGACAGGGATAAAGGAGGAAAGAAGGAGGTGTGCTCTCAGTAAGTGGAGATTCTTTTCTCAGTTTCTATTTGAATTTGTCATTAAAAGTGCAAAGGGGAAAAAAATGCCCAACTACTCATCACTTAATAAATATGGATCTACAACAATTCCTACTGTGAAACATCACCTCCTCTCTACGAGAGAAAAACGAGTCTCCCAGCCTCTATTTGAATTTGCACTGAACACACTTTCCTAAAATTGCCCACATGTCACTGCATCTATTTTTCTTTTTAAATCAGGCATTAACTATGCACCCTGACTCCACGCAGATGATCCGCAGCACAGCAAAATGGCTGTGTATTCAATTATAAGCTAAACAAATACAGCAAACATTGGGGAACAAAGTTTGCAACTTTCTGGGCACCAGGCACTGGTTCCTTCTGCTCATTACAGAGTTCGGTGTGCCAGGCTGCGATCACACTGCTGGGCCGTGTGGTGCGCCAAACCTCCTGTGAGCCATTAAAAAGTTAAACAAAACAAAACAAAAATCTTTGGCCATTAGTAATACTGAGGTAATTTGAAAAAAATTACTCTAAGGATTTAGTAGCTGAACTTAGGGGAAAAAAAACCCAAACTTCCTCTAAGGATTCAGTGGCTGAACTTGGAAAAAGATATAGACTTAAAGTGAATACAGGCCAGGCATGGCACACAATTGTAACCAATTACTTAAAAACGGATATAGGGCGCCGGCAGCTAACACCTGTAATCTTAGTTTCAAGCCAGCCCAGGCAGGAAAGTCCTTGAGCCTCTTATCTCCAATTAACCACTAAAAGCCACAAGTGGCGCTGTGGCTCCAAGTAGTAAAGTGTTAGCCTTGAGCACAAAAGCTCAGAAGCAGCATTTAGGCCCAGAGTTCAAGCTCCAAGACCAGAAAACAACAACAACAACAACAAAACAGACATAAGAAGATCAACAGTTCAAAGCCAGCCTGGGCACCAAACAACCAATAGCACTGGGGTGTGGCTTGAGTCATAGAGCATCTGTTTAGCAAGTATGAGGCCCAAGTTCAATCCCCAGTAAGGAAAAATAAAAGAAAAAGTAAACCAACCAACCACAGAAAAAAAAAAAAAGTGGATACAGATTTTTAATGAGCAAAATAAGCCACCCATAAAATAGTTATGCCCCCCTTTCATTATTTTTGAAGTTAGGTTAGCATTCAATAACAAATGGAATCTTAAAACAGCTAGTTCACAACAAAATCAGGCCTTCCCCCTCATCCTTGTTCTACTGCCAAGGTTTTAGAACAGTCCAATTCCACCTTAATGGAAGAAATACTTCTATTTGAAGACACTGCAATGAGTCTCCGGCAAAGTACAATGAAATTAGAACACACAATGTAGGAGGGGAAAATGTTATAGATCGTGTAAGCATCGCACCCTCTGTGTCTGCCCCCCACCCCATGCTGTCCCTCTGTTCTGACATGGATCACATGTTCTGTGCCCCTCTCCCCGGCCTCTGTCTGACTGTTCTGACATCATCATACGGTCTGTGTCGCCCACGCACTGCCCCCCCCCGCCCTTTCTGTTGTCCCTCTGTTTTTACATCATCAGACTGACAGCTTCTAAAACACAGCAGTGCTCACCTCAGCTCACACAGTACGAAGAATGGATTTCAAGACTTGTGCCAGAAGACACGCTACAGGTAGACAGTACTGAGGACAGGTGGCAATGTGAGAGTTCAAATCTCATGTCAAACAACTGAGATAATCTTAGTAGTACAGAGTCACTTTAATGTTTAAACGTATCAGTGATCAAGTGGAAACTTGTGTTTGTAGACTTAAAAGAACAAGTTTAGTATGTCACATAGTAAATATTTAAACACAAAATACAAATTCAAATACACTATTCTCAATGAATATTTATGTAAAGTTTGCTGGGCTAGTAAAAAAAACCTTCCTGAACACTTGCCAGAAGAAGTCAGTTTGTTACTAGATACAATTTATACAGAAAAGCTTTCAAACAAACGCATCAAATTTTCCCCAATAACTTGAACCTTTCCAAATCATGATGCAAATCAAGACACATTCAGTTTATATAAATGATATCTTCTAAATAAACTATTTGACATAGTAAAAACACTGAGACCAGCCGGAAGTTGGTGGCTCACTCCTGTAATCCTAGCTACTCAGGAGGCTGAGATCTGAGGATCGTGATTCAAAGTATGTCCCTCCCCCACGGTATAACCCATTTTCACTGTATTTGATGTTGGTATAATTTGTGAAGGGGAAGGGAAAAAACAAATTGTTTAAATAGGAATACAGGGGACCCATTACAACAATGAAATGTACAAGTCATTATGTTGAAAAATGAACTTTAGGGGCTGGGAAGGTGGCTCAGTGGTAGAGCGCTTGCCTTGCATGCATGAGGCCCTGGGTTCGATTCCTCAGCACCACATAAGCAAAAAGAAAAAAGCCGGAAGTGGAGTTGTGGCTCAAGTGGTAGAGCGCTAGCCTTGAGCTCAAGAGCTGAGAACAGTGCCCAGGCCCAGAGTTCAGGCCCCACGACCGGACCCCCCCCCCAAAAAAAAAAGAAAAATGAAATTTACAACTTTGGTGTGGTGGGGGGAAGACGAGGAGAGATGGGGAAGGGAGATGGAAGGAATGGTAAGGGGAAACAAAGGAGGAGGCAACAATGCTTGATAAGAAATGTACTCATTACCTTGCTCATGTAATTGTAACCCCTCTGTACAGTATTTTCACAAAAAAGGAAAAAAAAAAGCCAGCCCTGGCAAGAAAGTCCATGAGGCTCAACTCCAATAAACTACCAGAAAACCAGAAGTGGCGCTGTGGCTCAAGTGGTAGAGTGCTAGCCTTGAGCTGAAGAGCTCAGGGACAGCCCAGGCCCAGAGTTCAAGCCCCACGACCCACCCCACCCCCCAAAAAAATACTGATACCAAAGAATAAACCCAATATTACTAATTTCATTTGACAAAAATCCAGTTAACATTGTGTAAAGTATTTTTTCTCTTTCTTTCTGGTTTTGCTGGTATTAGGGCTTGAACTCTGGGCCTTGCACTCTTGCTTGGCCTTTTCGCTCAAAGTTGGAACTACATCTCCGCTTCTGGCCTTTTGCTGGTGAGCTCAAGCCTCATGAACGTTTCTGCCCCAGCCAGTCTCCAACTGTGACCCTCTGAGCTCAGGCTCCTGAGTAACTGGATTACAGGTGGGAGTCACTGCACCCAGATTACAAGTATTTTCTGATTTGGGGAAGTATGTAAAGAATCATTACTCTTGTTCACTTTTGGCTTTCAGGAGATTTCAGATGAACTGGCATCAAAGGCATATTCCACATGCAATAGCATTCACCGCAGCATTGCTTGCCGAGGCAGTGAATCAAAACAACGCAAGTACACCAATCAAAGGGACACTGTGATGCGTCCACTCTATTGTATGTGATACCCTTATTCCAATGAACAGTTAGAGCTGAGTCTGTTGATCTAAAGGAAAGAACAAATTGCTGAATTAAATAGAATTTGGTGTTATTCCTACTCCCTTCTGTAGAATTTATGGGAGAGACAGGCTTTTACTCATAGAGAAAGAGGTGCGTGTGGCTGTGAGGCTGAGCAGAGACCTGCAGGGTCAGGAGGCTGCCAGCAGCTCCCACCATGCATGCGTGTGCTGCGCTGTTGGTTACTGGGTCCATTATTACTTTAGATTTCCATCCTAGCGGCCATACAGGTTTCTCTCAGTGCTTTGTTCCCACCATGTTCCTACTTGCAGCCTGAGATTTCGGGCACAGTGGATATAGGGGGTTCTTGGGCCTGCATCAGAGATGCTGCTTCCTCTGCTGTTTTTATGGGTATCTGACTGCTCTTGACAAGGGCCATTCATAGATTTAAGACTTGTTTGCTATATAAACATATGCTTCTGCCTCCAGAAATGTATTAATTTTGCTTGATCTGTAAAGAGGAGGCATGTGAGACCTGCATTGTCCAATATATGGGGCAAGATGTATGTAGCAAGAAATGTCTCAGCGCTCAGGCGAAATGAGAGATGGCAGGGGCAGTTCCTTCTGGTTCTACCGCAGCTGCACATTAAAAGCACCAGGGAAGACAGTGATGCTTTCTGCATGTCTGTGTTCATACTCCTCACGGATTCAGAGGTGGCAGAAATCTTAACACCGCTGCATCTCTACTTGCTTGTCCACACGGCAGGACACGAGCATCCGCGTGTCTGACCAGGGCCCTGCAGTCACACAGGAGGGGTAGAAAACCACCCCCAGTGAGCCACTCGTTATTTGGTGACACATAACTCCGCTGTACTTTTGGGGAATTTTGCTGTACACACAGCTTTGGTGTGATTTATCTGTCTCATCTGTTCCACTAACAGCTCACACAAATCTCTGCATCGCCCCTTTCACCTGTTCAGACTTCCAACACACCCCACCCCTCACCCAGCCCTTTTAAGAGGCACACCTCTGGCCTTCCTCAGCCAATGGGAAGGCAGGAATAAGAAAGTGACGGGGGAGGCTGGGAAGTGGGGTTGCAGCAGCCAGTACGACCGTGAGAGAAGCAAGGCCTCGTGCGTCTGATTTCTGAACAGATGATTGGAATTTCTGATTTCAGAAATAATAAAACACAGAACAAAAATCCCTTGTGAGTGTAGAAATATGGACAGGGTAGAGCTGTGAAGAGCTGGGCCCTGGAAGGAAAGTGAGTGTGTTCAAATCCAGCCTCTGCTGCTCGGCCCGTCACAGGTGACATACACGCACAGCTCTGCCCGCACCCTGAGTGACCACCAGGCACTACCTCCTCTCTCTCACTGCCTAACAAAGACGATTCCACTGTGCTATCAACACTTAGCTAGGGATCAAATTATCTCAGTAAGGGAATACATGGTTTAATTTTGCCTGAAGCACTGACATTTAAAAATGAATTTGCAGACAGACATGTGTCTTAAGTGGTGAGATAAATAGCACTCATGTGCTTGACCTGGGGATTTTTATTTCATTCATGTGGCCACACGTTAGGTCTATGATTTGATTATTTCCCTGCCTACCACTGATAGCACATGAAGTAACATGTGTAAGACTACTTTAAAATGTAATATGAGCAGCACTGAATTAATAGCATGGTGGGGCTTGACGTGAATGGGTATAAATGTTCTAAAATGTTAGCAAATGTATGATGCAACTAAACTATTACTGGAGGGAATTCAGAATCTTTAGTATCAATGGCAGCAAAATAAAAAAAATATTTACAGATCATTAAATTTACGGCATCAGAAAAAGAACAAGAATAAACAAAAGCATAAGAGCAGGAATTATTAAACATAAAGCAAAATATGACAGGATCACCAAAGCTAACAGCTGTTACTGTGAAGAAACTATAAAGTTAGCAAACCACACTCATGAAGGAGAGGCAGTACAGAGGAACTCCAGGGGGACTAGTGATGAGTCAGGTTTGAGGCACACACCTGGACACCCTTTGCCAGTGAACAAATGTCCAGTGAAGCCGACACACCACCCTTAACGACCAACTTCGCAACATCTATCTGGACCCCAGACCTGAAGCAACTAGAAATAAAGCCTTTACACTAGCACTATGTCCTAATGAAGAAGCAAAACTCCTTTACAACCAACTTCATTGGCCAACCAGCTTACTTTAGTCCTTCTGGTACACAAGCCCAAGTTAGAGGTGGTATTATGGAATGATCAGACATTGAAGCAAGTCATCCTGTGCAAGAAGACAGGCATTATCACAGGACGGTGGGAATTCAATACTGTCCAAAGATTCCAACTTATCCAAGGGGATTATTTAACTACAGGGGCTGTGATAGCCAAGGGGTCCTAAGTGTAATTTAGGGGAAAAAGAGAAATGTCTTTTATGTTTAATGTTTTTGAGGTTAAGGGAACAAGAGCTTAAGTTTAATATATAGTGGTGAATTACCTAAATAGTGCACGTGTGAGCGTGTGTGCACGTGAGTGTACTTGTGTGCGCGCATGTGTGCGCACATGTATTTGGTAAATCTTTCTTAAGGAAAGCCCCCAAATCACAGACTCAATAAGCACATGCAGCTGAGTTTGCGATGCGATCTGTGAAGGATCAGACTGCTCGCTGGTTCCAACATAAAACCTTGTGTAAGCAATAGCTCCGGGAAAAAAATGGCAAGTTCTTTTGTTTTAGAGAACAGAAACGCAACAGAAATGAAATATAATAAAAAATGAAAATTCAGGTACAGGAATTATGCATTTCATGCTGAATAATTATTTCTGTGCTGCCCGTAAATCCTCCCTGGTAAGCTGTGCATCTAAAACTCATCCAGCTGCCACGGGGTAAACGCGGCCCCATCCATCACGCAGCCACTTGACAAATACATTCCATAATAGAAGTTTATTTTTATGGGAGGCTGAATCAAGGACTTTCCCATGCATACAAAAACTTGTCAAAATTATTTATGAGTCTTGCTGAGACACACAATATGTCATATCAAACTCCTATTTTCCTTCCAAGCTCAGACTGTCAATATCTCTACTACTATCAATAACGGGGACACTGCTGATAGCGGCCACAGGAGTGTGAGGTCGCGGTGGCTCAGCTACCCAGAAGGCCGGAAGAGGCCTTCTCCACTCCAGGAGACCCAGTCAAGGTGAGAGCCTCCCACTATACCCAAGGTGCCTTGCAACACACCAAGAGGAAACATATGCTTGGAAAATTATAGCTGATTAGGGCGAAAGTGTAACAAAAGTAATAGAACAGATTTCACTTTTTATGCTGCACGCAAAATCAAATGTTTGCTAAAACAAATACTTGAGTATCATGAACACTGCTCCTCTCTGGTGGCGTTGCACCAGAAAGACTGGCATGGAGTGAAACAGAGGGTGAAGCCTCGCTAGGGCAGGTCGGCTTGGTGACGAGGCCCTCACCCCCGCGTCTCCTTTCACACACAATCATCATGGAAGAGCACAGCACCGCCGTTTCCATGCTGGCAAAGCCGCTGTTCCTCGCTGTCTTCACTTTCCCCAAGGTAACGAAAACGAAATAGAACTCTGAGATACCCTGGGGCAATAGGGAGATGCAGGTGGACCATGGAACCCACTGCTTCCTATTCTAAACTGGTCTTGAAATAGCTGGACACAGGAAGCGCCAGAAGTACGTCTGTGAAGAAGCTGCCCCAGCTCCCCGAGGAAGCGCACTTCTCTGCAGCTTCGGATGGGACTTCCAGGGCATCCTGGGAAGAACAACCAAGAGGTGCTGGGAGTGATGAGGCCAGCGGTAGAGCAGCCGCTGCGGCTCTGCTGTGGTGGTCCCGCGGGCAGACAGCAGGAGAGGGGCAGTGAACCTCATGCTCTCGCCACACAGGAAGTGCACACGTGGGAGCTGGGCTTCCTGACTTCATCGCTCCCGTGTGCGTTTTGTTCTGGAGCCCAGCCTGTGGGGGGCAATCGCTACCACCTCCCCAGGTGCCCACACCACTCAGTGTGCCGTGGGAGGACCGGCGCCGTGGAGACCTCACACGGTTCCAGAGCGTGGCTGACCCAACAGGGTTCACCAGGGACCATCTCACTTGGCATTTGCAACGGGCTTTCCTGGAATGCTTCAACTCAACCAAAAGAAGTTAAATGAGATAAAAGTCTACTTGTTTTGTACCAACGGGACAAGGAATGTAACTGCAAAGGGGACATGGAAAAAGGGACTACAATATGAAATTCCATTTCTTTGGCTTTATGAACTATACTCTAGACACTACATAGAACCCTAGTTAAGGTGACAAGAACTTGTCCAAGTGTTGCAAAGAATTCCTTTTCATAACAATATAGACTCCACGAACGGAAGAGGGCAATAGAGCTATGTGGCAAACAGCCCCAAGCTGTCAAATGGAGTGATTGTGGGACAATCTGAGCAGTAGGGTACACTCCAACTCAGAAATATAAATGCTGCTCTTCACCTTTGTGCCGGAAAGCCACTCCTTCAACACACACGCACAACGCACACACGTAACACACACACACACACACACACACACACACACACACACACACACACACAGATAAACTGTTTTCAGGCTTTCAAAACTAGGAAAGACTTACTTTTCCTAAAATATTTTGTACTGTTTACAGCAAGTGCCTGCTTAGTTGTTTTCAGAAATAAACAAATCAGAATTTGGAACCTATGTTCCAAGAACAAAGCAAGCTGTAGGTAAAGTCACTTGTTTAGGCTATGAAAACTGCATTTCCAACAAAATTTCTAACAAGTCCCTTTCCAAACAACAGGGTTACTGAGTTCTGTTTGCTAATCTTTCTCATTTGTTATTCCATTTAATAAGCAAGACAACCTGGGAGTCGGAGAGGGTGAGGTTCCTGTCCTCTTTCTAAGAAAAGAGACAAAGGGCCTGAAAGGCGTCACCTGTCACTCAACTCGTGCACAAGTTAGTGAGCACTGGACATTGTTTTAATCATGAAGGGCGAGGCAGTCAGACTTTGAAAGTAGGCTCTGCATTTAAAACACACGAGTCCTGTCGGCTGGGACACTGGGGAGAGCCCTGCCTTGGGTGCTGCAGCTGAATTCCGGGAGCACACCGGGATGCTGCAGGATCCCCTCTTCCCTTCATGGGAGCTGCGGTCTGATGGCTGATGCAATCAGCCCAAACTGCTGTGCTTTGCAGCTCCCACCTGCTGCTAGTGGAACAAGCACTCACTGAAGCAAACTGAGCTGACTTCCTTCGGTCCTTCCATCTCCCTGCAAAGAAACCGTCCTGTTTCATACCGGAGGAAACTGAGACTCACAGAAGTGAGTTGAGATTTAAATCCAATTGCATGTCAGGCACTGATGACTTTCTACTTTTTCCCTATCAGTTTAGACCGGGGCCTGTCCCCTGGGCACTGGTGGCTTGGGGGAGGGGTCCCTTTCTGTGGTAACCATGTCTCCGGACATTGCCAAAGGACAGAAAAGTCATGTCTGAGAGCTCTGGTCAAACGACTGACTCGGCAATGACACACCTACTGCATTCCCATTTCTCCTCTCTGCTCCATCTTTCCAAATCTGCCTGTAAGCTTCTGAGCTCTCTGTGGCTACTGCTCTCTGTGGGTATGCTCTCTACACACCACAAGGAGATCTGACATCAGGGCAGGGGGTGACTAGACAAAATACAGGATGCTCCTGACCTTGTTCAATTTGAGGTAAATGTTGACACAGTGTTGTATTTAATAACTACTGGTTGTTTATCTGAAGCTCAGTCTGCACAGGATATTCTCTGTTTTTATCTGGCTGATCTGGGGGCCTGCAGTAGAGGTCCAAAAAGACTTCCCTTGTTTTTCACACGCTGACTGACAGAAAACCAGGGATGGAGGTCAGTTTACATTTCAGACAACTTTAGAGGGATGATCCTGTTATGTGTGTTGTGGTCAACGTATTCTTTTCCTTGTCACTTGTCTGTTCTATGTTTATCATTCACACAGTACTTCAATAGTGTTCAGTACCTGAACATCAGGTATTTCTTCCTCCAACTTCACCTAAAAAAGTACTCTTTATGCGAAGGTTTTTTAACCATATCTAATAATGGATTGTGACTACAAAAAGAAAAGAAGAGAGGAGAAAAAAAAGTTCTTTCTCCCTACCCAACACCCACTGACTATGTGACTTTCTGGCTCAACGTGTATACTACCTTAAGTTCTTAGTCCAAGGCGACCTAGGGCTGACCCGGAAGCACTTCTCAGAGGTAAAGGAAACTACTCTACTCTCCCCCCCTCCCCACCCCCATTCCCTGCTGGCACTGTGCTAGAGCCAAGGAGAAGAAGCTCACTGAGGCCTGGCCCCTGCCCCGTCTGGGCCTCCAGATGGACACACAGAGGGCTCTGAAGAGAAACGACACATGAACATACGCATCACCTTCCCAGCTGAAGTTCAATCAGTTCACACTCAGGTGTGCTCTATGATACGCTTGATATAAGGTTGGCCAAAAAGGAGGCAGGTAAATAGTAATTATAATTTAGTCAGTGCAACAATATTTGCATTCATAAGATATATGGAAATCTAATGCAGAATAATGAGCAATAATGAAAGTGAAAACAGAGGTTCTTTGCCAGACTAAGCTAAAAGAGGGATTTCTTAGTTGTACTGCTGCTTTAGCCACCTGAAGAGATGCCATACTTGTCCTTCGGGGGAATGTCATCTCACGTCAACTTTGACACACGCACAGCTTTTACTTTAGATCACAGTGCTCGCGCTGCACTGTAAGAAGCAGAAGATGCCTGAAGAGGATCAAGAAGAAGTAGAGACCGTATCTCAGCAAAACAACCACCTTGCTGTTGTCACAACAGAATCGGTGCTGACAGGGGAATAGCTCAGCAGTGGCATCTTCACAAAATGTAAAGTGCCTCCCACCATTCTCCATTTGTAGCCTCATCAAAACCTTCCGAGCTAGGCGTACACTGTGCCACACCACTTTTTGGACTAGAAAATGCAGAAAATGGCATCCAGCGAGAATCTTATACCATTCTGTGTCCCAGATACCAAGTTCCCTGATGAAGCGGTTAGTCTTCTGTGGACCTTTGCATAGATACAATGTGGTAAAACAGATGCACGTACACTACTCTTTCTTGCCTTTTAAGTCAAAGTCTAGAACATTCCATGTGTGAATCTTTGTTTTGCTTTTTTATTCACTGACATGTGGATATCAATCCATATCAGCATGTAAAGAACTTCCTTACTCTTTTCTATGACTGCATACTATTCCATGTGCAGTACTTCAGGGAGCTCACAAGCTGTTGTGTGTGTAAGGCACAGCACAGCCAATGTCCACAGGCACTTGGGTTCACTTTCTCCGACTTGAGTTACTTTATTTTCTGCGCCACACTGGGTCACGACTCCACTGGAAATGAAAGCTGCACTCAATTAAAGTGGCCATGTCCTTGAAAGCAGTCATCATGACTAATCACCGGGGCCCGTCTCTGTAAGAATGGAGGGATGATCAAGGTGTGTTCCCCAGGTGATTACTGTTCACATCAATCTGTCCTTTCCCTCCATACCGGGCACAGAAATCATCTTCCTTCAGATTATTAACCACCTTCCGGAGACTTGAGTTCACTGCTATAATTCAATGTAAGGATTCAAAAACAGAAAACTTTACCATTAGAGGGCCGGCACTCTTTGGTATAGTATTTCTGCTTTCCGTGGATGGACTGTGTAACTTGAGATATATTTTTCCTTAGAAACACATCCTGCATTGTAGCTGTGATAGTAACAAAAGATGCCCAAAAGGCTACGTCGGGGAAAAGACAACTGAAGGGCACTAAGAACAAATTAACCAATGACCTAAAACACCTCATTTTCATTAACTGCAAACAACTTGTCAGTTGGTCAAAATTACCTTTTCAGGGGATCAAAGGGGTCCCAAGAGAAAGAAATTCCAGGCTCTTATGTTTTACTTTTTGTTACCTTTTGGTTTCCTTAGTTTTTCTGGATTTTTACATTTGCAAGACGCCTGAGCAAATGTTCCGCTTCCCCTCGTACGCGCAAGTCAGCCGTCAGGACCGCTGTGGGGGGAACACTGTCTGCGGGGAGTGGAGGTCCCTAATTGCGAGGCCCTTACAGGATTGAACCCCATCATTCACTGCACTGTGGAGCTGATGGGAGTCCTGTAGCTGGCTATAAATTGATAATCTAAATTAATTCATTCAGGCAGAAGTCCATTCTGTAAGTCCTCGCGAGCTTGTAATCACGCTCACCTCCCACTGCTTGCCGCACTCTGCTTCCCGACGCTGGCTGGAAACAGCTGGATCCAGGTGACCTGCTAGCTCATTAAATCCGTTCCACGTTCCTTCTGGTAAATGATATTAAGCTGAAATGTCCTAGCGTTGATTTTTTTTCCTTTAATTTTATGACAGAAATAACCTAATTTGTAACACAAAATAACAATCTCCTTGGATTACTTTCCCTTGTTAAAATATTTTATGCATTTTTCATTTACACAAAGGTAATGGAAAAACACTTAAACTATCTGTTATTTAAACCACGAGAGATATGTTACTGAAAGTCTGATAGCTGCAAAAATGATTGTCTCTTCATAGTCCTTACTTTATATCTGTAATAAAAGGCAGACAATTCAATTCATTGGTTAGTAAATAAAGTAAGATAGTTTTTATTTTATTTTCTCTGCCTTGCAAGAGCTAAAATCAGATTGCTTTTTAAATTCATTTAGAAATAGGACTCATTACTTTCCTTCCCTCTTTCTAATCTAAAGTGTCTAATGTCCATTCAGAGGCTCACAATTTCTTCATCAACAGAAGTAGTAACCTAATTTTAAATCCCATAGTAAAAGAATCATTTTCCAAGTGATTCTCTCCTTGTATACGAAGGTGAATAATGAAATCAGAGCACCTGACTTCTGTGCAGCTGAGACTATTAAAAACTAATATCTGGTACCCTACTGAAGTCATTGCCTTTTTCTGAATAAATTTTAAAATAAAAACACCCAGGATGCTTGGGACAACACAGATAAAATACTTCTTGTGTGTATCAGTGATCAATCACTTTTATCACTGTAAGAGGTGATGTGTGTTCTTCAAATCATGAAAGGTGACTAATTGGACTTCAAGTTCTCCATCTCCTCAAATGTGCTAGAGTATTTACCTCGAGGTCAGAATCACCATTTTGTGATGGCAAAAACCACTGTGGTTAAAACTAGGGCGCTGACTTTGGCCTGCCTTTTCCAGAAGGAATGCCTTATGGAAGTACCGTGAAACAGGCCGAGAAACAGAAGGTTAACACCAGGGAACTTGCATTGCACACAGTAGTGCTGGACACAGTATTAAAGGTTGGCAATGTGGACGGGGTGCCAAGGAGGTGGCTCAGACTGAGATGCATTGTTCACATAGACTGACATGGTGAACTGCAACTTTTTTTTTTTATTGTGAAAATACCGTACAGAGGGGTTACAATTACGTGGGCAAGGTAATGAGTACATTTCTTACCAAGCATTGTTGCCTCCTCCTTTGTTTCCCCTTCCCATCTTGCCCCTCCCTGCCCCGCTTTCCCCTCCGCGCCACCCCCCCAAAGTTGTAAAGTTCGTTTTTCGACACAACCTCTTGTACATCTCATTGTTGCAATGGGTCCACCTGTATCCCTATTTAAGCAATTTGTTTTTTCCCTTCCCCTCTACAAAGTATACCAACATCAAATACAGTGAAAACAGGGGTTATCTGCAACTCTTTAATACAAGACAAAATTATATTTAAAATACAGACCGAAGTATTTTTCTAACTATGAGCTTTAGTACTGAATTTATCACGGGATGGTTATTTCAAAAGAATTTACTCTGAAAGTTCTTACATACCATTAACTATTCATGTCCTGGTAGTTAAAAGCCAACTTTAAATGTATGAAGAACAAGTGGATTTGTAATCCTAATCTTGAACAATTAATTTTTAGGTGCATATCTCAAAATTAACATGAAGAGCATAGAATAATGCACACGAATTTCGTTCATGTAATGAAGAGCTGAGTCCGATGGCTCAGGCATGTACTCCTAGCTACCGAGGAGACTGAGATCTGGGGACTGCTGTTCTGAGCAAGCCTGGGGCAGGAAAGCCCATGAGACTCTTACCTCCAAATGATCACTAGAACACTGGAAGCGGAGCTGTGGCTATAAATGGTAGAGTATCAGCCTTGATCAGAAGAACTCAGGGATGGCCCAGGCCCTGAGTTCAAGACCCACAACTGACTAAAAAAAAAGAATAAGAAAAACAAATAAAACAAAGAGGCAGGGAGACATACAAAGAAAGTGGGGGAAGGGGAAGGAGGGCAGGAGATGGATAGAGGCAGCCTTGGCTCTAAGTAAAGCCTGGCACCAGACCCAGGTACAAACAGCCAGAAGGAGGAAGCCTACATGTCTGCATTTCCCTCCTCACTCTCTGCCTGTTTTCTTTCAAAAAGAACAAAGAAGCCAGGAACCATTTCTCTGGAAACTTTAGGAAAAACTGAGGGAAAATAGAAATAACCACATGTGGAGTAAGACAAAAAGATTACCTAAGAGTTACACGCGGCACTGTAAGTTAAGCAATAGATGATTCTCACTGAATCTCAGCATCGTGCTCCACCTGCCTCACTCCGGTGTGCTTTTTCTTGAACGGGGCTCCTCACAGTTGCCTCCACACACTGAGCTGCTCGGGGCTGCACACCTGGACCGGCTGCATGGCGACTGTGACCCTGGAATTCTTTCTCAGGGCATTCTTCCCATAGTGCTTTGAAAGACACAGTATTCCCAAGACCCCCAGTTTCTGCTAACTTCAACTGTACTTTATCCGGCCGGACTGCTGAGATTTCCCTTCCTTCCACAACTCTTCCTCATTGCCTGTCACCAAGCTGTGCCATGCTTCAAATTCTGAAATTTTGCAAGATCAGTTGTCTTTTAAGAAATATTCAACTAATAAGCCAGGCACATAGCAGTACTGCCTATAATTCCAGCTACTCAGGAGGCAGACTGAGAAGCTCACAGGCACGCTTGGCAAAAGAAGTATTGAGATTCTGGGTCAAAAACAAAACAAAAATTTAAGTTAGGGAACTTAGAGAATGGATCAAGTGGTAGATATTGGCTAACAGGCACAAGGCCCTGGGTCTAATCCCCAATACTACAAAAAAAATTAAAAAGGAACTCTTCAACTAAGAAAATATAAATATGCAAGAAGTGAGGGTCTCGACCTTTCACATTAGGTCAGAGAAAACATTGAATAAGAGTTTTAACATGCTCTTAAAATAAACACCGCAGCAGAAACACAACTCTGCATGCTTCTAAACATTTGCATCCCACCCTTTGGAATTTCATTGCTTCTCAGCCTGGAGGCAGAGGATAAACCAGTAACCAACACTTCCACCTTATGGATCATAAAAACCATCTCAACTTCAAATTCCCTGCCAACGCTGCCTGTGCCCTCCCGCGACTCCCCAGGGCTCCTTTAGAGCATCTCTTCCCTTCCTCGGTCCTGAACGCCCATCATTTCACGGACAATGTCCTGATTACAGGACAGGCACTAACAGTGAGGCCACACTCCACCAGAGGAAAAAAATGGAAGGACTAGGATGTGTGTCTGTGGTGCTGGTGATGCAAAGTGACCGTGTGTACATCGCCCACCCACTCTGTCCTGAGGCCCCAGGACCGGGTCTGAAAGCATGTGGGTGACCACTTCGGCAGCTCTTTGTCATTTTTACCCTCAATAACTCTGCTGCTTTTCTGCGAATAGCACCTCCATACAACTTTTTTGTGTGTCTTTTTTTCATTCTTTGTACCCTTTCAATTAGAAATAACTGCAGGGCTGGGAATGTGGCTTAGTGGTAGAGTACTTGCCTGGCATGCCTGAAGCACTGGGTTCGATTCCTCAGTACATCACCAGAAAAAGCTGGAAGTGGTGCTGTGGCTCAAGTAGTAGAGTGCCAGCCTTGAAGAAAAGAAGCTTAGGGACAGCGCTCAGGTGCTGAGTTCAAATCCCAGGACTGGCAATATGGTAATAGTAATTATTATTATATTATTATTATTAACAGTTTGTAAGGAAGTACAGAGAACTCTCGTATTTCCATCTTCCTCATCCGTACCATTAATGTTTTGTAATGTATCTTTACGTACTCATTCTATATATTCACATATTATTTCTATTTTTATGAAAGAAAGTTATGGAACTGATACCTTCTTCCTATAAGTATAGTGCTGTAAGCTTCCTACGAACATAGATTGTCTCTAACGTAGCCACCGAAGAATTATCAGAATGATGGAATTTAAGATGACACGGTAAAAAAAAGATTCAGGACCGGAATCAAGCCAAATCCACTTTCAGTGGTGCATTGCTAAATCTCTTTCACGCTCCTGTCATTAAAATGATCCTAAAAGTGACTTGATCTGATTTTAATTGTTTCTCTGTATCTGATTCCTACAAACCATTTCTCACCCATTTCAACCTTTGTAAAGTGCAGCTCCAGCACATTTTTCCACAGCCCTCTCCTGCCTAGGGAGCACTGTTCTCTGATACCTGCAGAGGATTTCCTAATTCATCCTTCAGATTTTTTCACACTGGCTTTACTCAAGTATAACTGTAGACAATTAACATGGTACAGGAAGTTTTGACAAATACATGTTCCCTTTTAATCACTACCATGAAAGTAAGACATAGAACAATTCCATCACCTCCAAGAGTTTTCTCTTACTCCAGCCCCAGAAACTCCAGATGTGTTTGCATCCTACAGATCAGGACCGCCTATTCTAGTTGAGAAAACAAGTGGAATCCTATCATACATATGATCTGTGTCTCGCTGTGTTTGAGCATGGTTTTTGCATGTCTTCTATTTTATTGTATGTTTCAGTAAGTTCATTTATATGTTAATATTCCATTTAAAGGTCATCTGGCCACTCACCTGGACACTGGTAATTTTTAGGTTTTGGCTATCTTTGTGTAAACATCTTTGTTTCTTTGTCTGGACATATGCTTTCATTGCTCTTAGGTAAATTCATCGCTCAGTGTATGTTTAATTCTGTAAGAAGCAGCTAAACTGCCTTCCAAACTGGCCGTTCCATGTGACATTCCCACCAGCAATGTATGACAAGTCCAGATGCTGTGCATCCTCGCTGACATTTGGCATTCTCTGTCTTTTTAATTTTAGCCATCGGGGCAGGGACTCAGGGTTCAATCTCCGTCCCCCTAGCGGTTGTGATGTGCTGCATCATTTCCTGGGCTTTGTGGCTGCATGGATATGTCATTCAGTATCTGGATTTGTTCTTTTCCTAAAACTGGGTTGTACTTTGTACTCTGTACGCGCTGCATTTAAATCTTTCATCAGATATATATAATAGCAAATAACTTTTACTACTTTGGGGCTTGTCATTTTTTAAAAAAATAGTATTTCTGAGGAGCAGAAGCTATCTATTTTGATAAAGTCCAAATAATGTTTTTTTTGTGGCTTGAACTATATATGTTCTGGCAAAGCAGCTGTGACTTACACCAAGGTCAGAGCAGCCCTTTCCTGGGTTATCAGTGTTTTTGTAGTGCTAGATTTTACACTTATTTCTACAATCTCTTTCAAGTTAAATTTTGTAAATAGCAAGAGGTAATGTCCGTGGTTCATTTGTTTTCTATCTGTATATCTAAATAGTCCAGACCATTTGCTGAGCCTTTCTTCCTTTGGTAATTCATAGAAAAATCAACTAGCTCATACAGGTATGTGTTTATTTGTCCTGTACCCAAACTTGCTGCTTTCATTCTTACAGCGTCCCTGTAAGTCAGGAAGTCAGGAGGCATGACCTTCTACCTCACTACACCTTCCCGCCTCCCTTCCCTCTTTCTGTCCTTCCGTCTTTTCCTCTCTTAGCTCCTGTTTGCATAATTTTTAGTCTGTGTCTTCAAGTTCACTGCACTTTCTTTTAGAACATTTAATATCTTATTAATAAGCAAGTTAGAAGATTTTTAATTTCAGGTTACATTTTTCAGTTTTAGAAGCTCCAATTGTTCTTTTTTATGTGTTCCATCTTCTCTTATTTGCTTTGAGTACTGAGCATGCTAATAAATAAGTTAAAGTTCTTATATGCTAACTTCATCATCCTTATGCTTTCTAGCTTACTAATTAATGATTTCCTCACTAAGGGTCATATTATATACTTCTCTGTATGCGATGTTTTTAGATGACAGATACCATAAAGACATGATGTTGAACACTTCTGTCATTCCCTGGGAGAGCTGAGATTTGTTTTGACTACCATCGAATCCATGTGGTTCTCTGAGGCTTGTACAACAGTGCTCCCAGGCGTTCTGCAGACAGCCTGAGTCAGAGTGTTCTCCCACCTGGTTGGCAGGAGCTTGAGTGATGCTAACTTGGTGTGTAACCTAGAGTTGGTGCCCCCAGCACCTCTGTTCTTTCTGTCCTCCTGGATTTGTCACCTTTCTGTGCTAAAGCCACGAGGATACCCAGCCGATCTCAGCAACTCCTGCCTGCCTGTAGATTCCTATTTGGCAAATCCAGCCACTTCAGAATCTTTCATACCTCTCCCTGAACTGTGGTACTGAACTTGCCACCAGAAGAAAGTGGCTGACTGTAGGTTCACCTGTCTCCCGTCTCCTAGGAATCAGAGTCTTGCACAGCAATGGTGCAACATCTTGGAATGGCAGCTTCGCATATCCTACCTAATATTTTAGGTGCTTTTCAATGGTGGGAGGATACGTTACACGAATGTCACCTCTACTGTTGAATCTGTATTTGCTTACATAAACATTTTACAAAGACACTGAAATGTTTTGCACATTTATATGCGCAACAAAATATCTTGCGTAGCACACTGTATTAATAACTGTTCAATGTGTTGAGTGAAGAATAACTAGCCCTGTCCTTTATATATAGCTCAATTTTCTTATTTCATAAAGAAAAAGAAAGCTCTTTCCCTCCATGGAAGAGTCCATCAACTGCAGTCTTCTCTCTTGGTAGAAGTCTGATGCTCTGCCTTGTGCTATGCTCACGATGCTTCTTGACAGAGGAATGCTCAGCTTGCTGTGTAAATAGTGGGGATTCCTCTTCTCCTAGTCAAAGACCAATCACTCTGGTCTTGAACTCCCTCTTTTCTCTGCATGGATACTCTCACGCCATTTCTCATCTCCTTCAACATTTTGCTCATATGCTCTGCCCTGACCACTCTACGTTTTACTCAGGGACATCTCCCATGTTCTCCTTGCTAGTGCCGTGGCTTTACCAGTAGTGTGCTCTCTAGATGTTCTTTGATTTCCTGCTGTCTCTCCCTGCTAGAGTATATCCTTTATAGGTCAAGAAAATCCTTTGGCTAATGTTGCTTCTGAGCCCTTTGGCTAAGGACTCAGTATGTGTTTGCAGGACAAATGAATCTGTCTCCTCCATCTCTCAGATATTAGCATTGAAATATAGGTATTGCTACAGTAAGCATTTCCTCTACTTTCAATATGTGTGGCAGTTCAGGGTAAGAAAGTCAGAAGTCCTACAGTCCTATAGTCAGAGAACTTCCAAGGGGAGTGTAAGGCTAGATGTAAGGCTAAGAAAACACACCAGAACACAGCTGAGCGTTTAAGGGGATGAAACAGATAAAGCAAAGTATCAATGGTAACTAATGGAGATTTAGTGGGCTGACAAATGCTAGAGAAATTGCTGAACATAAAACAGAACTTATTTCATAATATCTATAGAAAGCCCCATTAAGGCAAAGATAAATTTCAAGAAACATTAAAGAATAGTCATTGTAAATTAAGTGACCAATACTGAATACTTATTGATTAAACGTATATATGCATGTGCTACAATGACAGCACCCCATTTTAAATAGAAAAACCACCATTCATGCCTCACCTCTTTACTGAAAATGATTACTTGCCTTACGAGTAAAATTTTGTCTAATTGCTATTAGATTTGTAATTTTCTAAATTTCATTGGTGACACAATGTTTAACATTGCATAGTTCCAAAAATCACCAATAGTATAGAAGTTAAACTAGGTTAAAACAGAACCATGTGATGTTTTAAGGCCCTGCACCCTGATAATGTGGTTTACTTTGAAGATACTTACAAGATGGCCATGGTAACTTTATGGAGGACTCTCAGCTGCCTGACTTCACAAATGAATTTCTCACCTGACTGGCTTGAGTTTTTATAAGCAAGTATAACAAATGAGAGGGGCTGCCTGGACACTAGACATGTAAGGGTGCCAAGCTGGAACTCTGAGGCACTAGCAGCCTCCACTAATGCCCTTGGTTCCGGGCTAGTTCTTCCCCCCGACTTCTTCAACTTCATCTTCACTACAGAGTGGCAGCTCAGCAGCCCCTCACCTTCACGGAACCACAAACATAGCTTTGCCATCTGTGTCCTGAAGACAGAGAGGACCTATCAGCACGTCCCCTTCCCCATGAGTTCAGTTGACATTCTAAAAAAAATACATGAAAGAACAGATTGCAGTTCACCCATAGGGCAATCCCCCATTTTGCCAAGCTGTATGGTGCACAAATCCTATCCACACACATCTGAGTTCCTCCAAACACTGAATGCAAAAGTCAAGAGTTGAGTGTGAAGTTTTGTTTTGCTACTTTAAGAAGTCTAACGTGGTATAAATGAAAGCTCCTTGCAGTTTGCCACCAATCACTACTGTAAAAGTAAGTTCACCCAGAGAGAGGTGAGAAACAGCTCACTGCCTGGTTAAAAGGCACAGCTGAAGCACAATCACATGGTAAGGCAGGCGGCTCTGGTGACTGATGGGTAATCCTAGCTGCAGGACAGGCAGACAGTTCTTGCAAGTTTTAGATCCAGTGCAGGGAATAGTTGAAACAGTGACTGCTCCTGCGTGGAAGGCTGGCACCCAGAGAAAAGAACCATCTTATCAGTCCTCCTATCTCAGAGAGCCGTAGCCAGCCAGGTACCAGAGCAGATCTACTGTCTGAAACTACGTGATCCTATTCTGGAGACATGGGAGCAAGGAACAATCACAACCCAAGGAGCTCCAGGACACCCTGCCAGAACATAGGGGCCAGACGGCCATGTGGGGGCAGGCAATTCTGGCATGGATGCATTGAGAAGTTTAGGCAGCAGGGAGCTGATTAAGTGAAGAATAACTTTCAAGAGAGGAATAGAGAAAAGAAACAACCATGTTCAAGTTTGCAAATCAGGAAATTCCTAAAAGAAAAACAAAAGAGAGAAAAAAGAACACATAGTATTTGATTTAACCAGGGGGAAAAAAGCCAACAATATTATAGGAATCAGTAAACAACTAAATAATACCTTAAGTGTAAATGGTCTTAACTCTCCAATTAAAAGATATGAACTGATTTACTGGATTAAAAAAAAAAAAAAACAAGACCCAACTATTTGTTTCCTGCAAGAGACACAACTCATGTGCAAAGACAATATAGACTGAAAATGAAGAAACAGAAAATAATATGCCAAGAAAGTGGAAAGCAAGCAGGAGCAGCTATACTTATTTGACAAAGTAGATGTCAGCCAAATTTAGACAAGATAAAGAAAACTGCTACTAAAAGGAACAATTCATCAAAAAGATACGAAGGTTGTAAATTCATATGTGCCACATATTGGTGCACCAACTTTGGGGGGGACAAAACCTACCATTGAGATAGAGGGACAGTCCAGATACAATAACAATAGGTGACTTTAATACCCCATATTGTTATCAGTAAAAAGATTATTCAGACAAAAACAGTCAACAAAAAACTTCAGAGATAAACTGAACCATAGATCAAATAGACTTAACACATTAAGAATGAACAATATACTTTTGAATGATCAGTGCATCAATGAAAAAAGATGTAGAAGATATTTAAACATTCCTAGAAGCAACAAAAATATACAAAATCAGATCTGTGAGATGTAATTTATAGCTATGAGTACCTAGATTATTAAATTACAGATCTGTCAAATACAAAACTCAATGTCCCCAAAGTCTTGAATAAGCCAACCCCCAAATTAGTAAATGCAACTAAATAATAAACATCTTAGTGGAAAGTAATGAAATGGAGACTAATAAAACAATATAAAAAATCAAAGTGAGTTGGCTCACTGAAAAGATTTAAAAAATTGGCAAACACAAACTTGTTCAACCACTCTGGAAAGCAGTATAGAAGATCCTCAAAAAGTTAAATACAGAACTCCCCTATGACTCAGCAATTCCACTCCTGGGAATTTACCCAAAATATTACAAACCACGATATAGTAAAGCCAACAGCACAACCATGTTCATTGCAGTACTATTTCCTCAAAGCAAAGGTATACAGAATTCATCCCAGATGCCCCTCAAATGGATGAATGCATCGAGAAAATATGGTATGTATACACAATGGAATTTTATTCATCCATCAGAAAGAATATGTAAAGAAATGGAAAGACCTGGAAAAAATTATGTTAAGTGAAGTAAGTCAGGCCCAGATAGAGAAAACATAAATGCTTTCCTCCCTTAGCTGTGGAAGCTAGATTTAGCTTATTAAACTTGTAAGTTTGGGGGGATGAAAGTGTATACAAATGCATTCAAGGGATGGTAGATTCAAGGGAAAACTCAAATACTGTAATTCTTTCGAAAGACAAAATCAAAGTTGAGCCAAATAAAACACCCGAAGAGGGTACTCCAAAGGATTAGGGTGGGGTAAAGGGGAGAGGAGTAGATGAATGAAGAGAAGAGGGGAGAATGCAGACAAGAATACAATGCTTAGCCTACAAAATTAAGAAGAAGGAAGGAGTAGGTAGGGGAGGGATGGGTGAGAATGTTGAAATGTGTGATACTGATCAAGATACATTGTATTCATAAACTACTTTGTTAAATGGCAACTCCTTTGTACAACTACTTAAAGATAAAAATAATGAAAAAATAAAAACAATAAAATCCTTTGACAAACCCTTAGTCAAACTAATGAAAGGACAGATGGAGAAGATTTAGAAAAATAAAATTAGAGATGAAGAAGGGGACATTATAACAGGTACCAATGCAATTCAGAGGAACCTCAGGAAATGTTTTGAAAACTTAAATTGGAAAATATTGAAAAAAGAGATCAGTTTCTAGACATACATGCTCTCCCAAACTGAACCAAAAGGATATAAAAAATTTATATACATCTACATGAGCAAGGAGTTTAAAGAAGCAGTAAAAATTTCTCAATAAAATGAAGCCCAGAATTGTACAAATTTCTAGATGAATTATACCAGGCATTTAAAGATGAACACCAGTGTTCTTCAAATTCTTCCACAAAACATAAAGTGAGGCAAACCTTCCAAACTCATTCTATGAAACCATCATTACTCTGATATGGACACAATAAAAAAAAATACAGACCAATTTCCTTGATGAGAATAGATGCAAAACTATCAATAGAGAACTTACAAACTGAATTCAACAACACATTAGAAAAATGATACATCATGATCAAGTTGGTTTCATTCTAGAGATGTAAGGATGGCTCAACATACACAAATCAATATAGCACAAACAAAGAATCAGGGGCAAAAATCACATAATCATCTGAATGGATACAGAAAAAAAAAAAACCTTGATGAAATTCAATATCCGTTCATGATAAAAATCCCTAGAAAGGTACAAATAGAGGAACATGCATCAACATAAAAAAGGCTATAAGTCATTATAAGCCTATAGTCATTGTTGTACTAATTGGGTGAAAACTTGAAAGCATTTCCTCTAAAATCAGGAAGAAGACATAGCCACTATCACCACTCTTATTCAGAATAGTACTTGAATTCTTAGCCAGAGAAATAAGGCAAGAAAAAGAAATGAAAAGAATACAAATAGAAAAGGAAGTGAAATTACCCATATGTGCAGGTAATAAATATATCCCTGTATTCTATAGACTCCACTAGAAAAATCATATCAGACACAGGATGTAAGTTAACAAATAAAAAACAGTTGCAGAATGCAAATTGATAGACAAATCTGGAGTACTTCTACATGCTAATTAACAACATGTTGAGAAATCAGAAAAATAATTCGACTTAAAAGAGCTTCAAAAAATACCTAAGACTAAACTTAACTTGAAGATAAAAGATCTCTACAATGAAAGCACACTAAAGAAAAGAAAACACGAGAAAACAGAAAGGTCTCCTATATTTATGGACCAGTAGAATTAAGATTAGGAAAATCGATGTATTGCTGAAAGTGATCCACAGTTTCAACGCAATATCCATTGAAATCCTAAAGACCCAGAATAGGTAGAGCAATCCTGGAAAAAAGATCAGTGCTGGACAATATCTTACTTCAAGTTATATTACTGAGTTTTAGAAACAAAACAGCATATAGTAACATATGTCTGTCATGGTGCCTGACCTCTGGGCCTGGGCGCTGTCCCTCAGCTCGTCAGCTCAACGCTAGCACTCTACCACTTCAGCCATAGGGCCACTTCCGGATTTTTCTGCTTATGTGGGACTGAGAAATCGAACCTAGGGCCTCATAGGTGGAAGGTAAGCGTTCTACCACTGAGCCACCTTCCCAGCCCCACAAACATTATTTTTTAAAAAGGGAAATAAATACGGTCATTATTGAAAAAAAAAAAACAAAAACAGAATGTATACTAATGGTATAGACTATGGCACCCAGAAATACACAGTTACATCCATCGATGCTTAACAAAAGTGTGAAAAATAGGTGAGAGAATTAGTCAAGAATCTTCCAACAAATGATGCTGGGAAAACTGGATATCTATATGTAAGAGACTGAAACTTCATCCCTTTCAGCTTGTACAAAATTAATTAAAAAATGCATCAAAGACTTTAAACTTGGAACCTGCTAACGGGGAAAACAGAAAACACTTGAGAATACAGTAGGCATAGGTAACGACGTTTTTGAGTAGCTCATTAAAAAATAAGAGCAAGAATAGATAACTGGATGGCATCATGTTAAAAAGTTTCTGCATATCAAAGAAAACAATTATCAGAGTAAAGAAACAGCCTACAGAATGAGTGCAAATTCTTGCCAGCTATTCATCTGACGTGGGAATAATATCCAAAATATATAAAGAGTTCCAAAAGTTAAAATGGTAAGATAACAATCTCACTAATAGACTGATAAATGAATTAATTATCAAAAGACAAAGTTCAAATGGCTACTATACACTTAAATAGGTATTCAACAACCTTATCCATAAAGGCAATGCAAATCAAAACCATCTTGGGATTCCATCTCACCTGTAGTAATGGCTATCAGCAGGCAAACAATCAATACAAGCTGCTGAGGATGTGGGGAATAGAACCCTTACTTGACTTTGTTGCAGGCAAACTGGCCTAGCTACTATGGAAATCATTATGGATGTGCTTTAAAAACCTAAAAATGAAGCTACAGTATGACCTTGCTAGACCACCACTTAGTATATACAAGAAGGAATCCAAGCCAGCAGACGTTCATTATGCCCTCCAACCAATAAATAGGGAGAAAATGTAGTATGCATACATAATCAAGTATTATTCAACAATAAGAAGAATGAATGCCAAAGAACGTCACATCAAGTGAAGTAAGCGAGAGTATACGAAAGACAAATGTTGCATGCTTTTTGCCATAATTGGAATCTAGATTTAAAAGAGAAGTGACATGAACCATGAAAAGAGGATCTTTCTAGGGGTGGAGGACCAGCAGAAAATGTGACGGAAGTAGAGGAGAGATTATAATAAAAGTAAATGATACGCACATATGAAAAAATACATATTTTTCATTTACTTAAAAATTGAGAGTTAAAAGTTGGGGAAAGCAGGGCTGAATAACAGAGGGATGTGAGCATGATAATATATACCTGTGGAAATACCACAATGAGTCTCCAGACTTCATATAATTAATACATGATAATAGAAAGAACACATGAGAGAGAAAACAGTAATGAACAGGTCAGCATCCACCTGACTTTTCTTGCTTGCTTTTTTAATGATCTGTAAGTCATAGACTGCACAGAATCAAAAAGGCCTATTTTTATGAGAAAGACACTAAGTTGACAACTGCACACCTCCCAGTCAAAAGACGGCATATTTCTAGCACCCCAAAAGGCTTCTGTGCCCTGGTTTAGTCAATAACCTGCCACATCCTGGCAGTCAAAGATCTGCTTCCTGTCACTAACAATTTGCCTTTTCTACAGCATCACAAATTGAATCATGTAGACTATACTTGTTTGCGTCTGGCTTATTTCACTAAAGATGATGCTGTTGAAGTTGAGGTTCATGGACATAATAAGTTCAGGCCTTTTCTTATTAAGTCGCATTTTGACCACAATTATTTATCAACTCATCTTTTGATGGACTCTTAAATTATTCCTAATTTATTTCCCCTTATATTATTTTGGGTATTTTGATGTAATGTTACCATGGGCATTGTGGAGAATGCTTCACTTGGACGTAAATTTTCATTGAGCCATTTGGTTTTAACGTAGGTGCGTGTTCAATTTTATAAGTATTGTTTTCCAAAATGGCTGTCCCATTTTATGTTTCTGCCAACAATGTCTGGCAATCCCAGATTAGCACATCAGCACTAACATTTGGTGTTGTACATCTCCACATTTTAGCCTGTTTTAAGTGTATGTGGTTTCTCATCATGGTTTTGATTACATTTCCCTGGTGAGTACCACCTCATTTGCTTAGTGGCCACCTGTTTTACTGCCTTTTGCTCTTTTCCCATTTGGGCTTTTATAGAAATTTATTCTCTCTGCAATCAAGAACTAGGTTAGACTACATACCTAAGGGTTTAAATGTAGGTACATATTTTTCTTTATTTTTAGTGGTATCTTTTGCAGAGCAAGTTGAAAACTTTCAACTATGAGAAAGATTAATTCAACAGTTATTTTTCTTTTCTTTCACTGTTTGTGCTCTTTATATCCAATCTGAGAACTTTCTTGATTATCCCAAGGCCATGATGACGTCTTCCTTTGTTTTGTTCTAGGAGGTTTAGAGCTTATAAAACACATATTTTGATTTTAATTGACTCTGAGCTATCTTTTGAACGAATTTTTATTTGGCATCTACGTATTCTATAACTGTATTAAAAAGACAACCCTTCCTTTTTGGCAACTATGAAGAAGCACCTGCCCATGCACCCCTGTGTGGGTCTGTGGCTGTGTTACTCTGAGCTGCATATAGGTCCTTCCATTTAGCTTCCCTTTTGAAGAAGAAAGGTCTTTGTGTCCCCGTACAGAGTTGGGAAACTGTCTAGCAATTTCTACCAAAATCTTCTACTGGCTTGACTGAGGCTGTGCTGAAAGTAGATCAATTAGGGGAGAACTGGTGTTTGGTAACTTGAGTCCTCCTAGTGGTAATGTAAATTTTGGACTACTGAGATATTCTTAAAAATTCTTTTGAATGGTATTTTGTAGTTTCAGAGACCTGGGATATACTTGAAAAAATGTATCCTGTATTGTTTTTCTCATCTTATTTCTTTCTAGGTTTCCTTTAAAATTTAATTTCATTGTCTGCATTTTTCCACCTTTTAATTAGGCCATAGGGACTTAATTCAGGCATTTCACGGATCCCTTCAGAGTTCCCGTCATATACTCTTCTTCTCAAGAATTTTATTTCTGTCACTGAGAAAGACATTCTCTTCTTGCTTAAACAGAGCATGATTAATAGAGAAAGGGGTGTGGGGTGCTTCTGCCAACATGGCTTTCTCTCCAACACACATGCCTGCCGAGATCACGGCTTCTCATGCCCACATTCTCTGGGTTTGGTAAGATAGCAAGACCTCTAATAATCTCATATTGCTATAAAAATCTGACAGACACTGATGATGTTATAATCTATTAAAGGAGCTACAAATTCAATGTGATCTTAACACCTCTGGACTTACTATACATAGATTAAAAGCTTGAAAAATTCACTTGCAATGATAAAACCAAGTGCTTTCTAACTAATAAAAATAGGTTTTATGGGTATGCATTTCTAGTGTAGTTATGATGCTTTATTAACTAAATTAATAGTCTAGTTTTTAAAAAGATGCAGAATGTCTGGTCAAAGTACTTGGTATCCAGGTTACCATCTACAATAGAAAAAAAATCCTTTTGTTTGTGATGGAAATCAAACCTAGGGCCTTGTGCATCCTATGCTAAGCAAGTATACAACTGAGCTACATCTCAAGCTAGCCTAGAGTTCATGAACCTCCTCCCTCTGCCTCCTGGGGTCTGGGATTATAGATATACACTAATATACTCACTCCAGAACTTTTCTAAAAGCCTTTATACCTTTAAAGTATTAGTCTTAATTGTTTAAGAACAATGCTAGACATAATAGCATATATATTATCCATATACATCAGTATGTTAAAGAGTATATGAGAGCCAGCCCGGGCAGGAAAGTCCATGAGACTCTTATCTCCAATAAATCACTAGAAAACCAGAAGTGGTACTGTGGCTCAAGCAGTAGAGTGATCGCTTTGGGCTGAATAGTGCAGGGAGAGCACCCGAGCCTAGATAGAGTTCAAGCCCCAAGACCGACCCAAAAAAAGAGTATATGAGAAAGCCAGGTGCCAGTGGCTCACACCTGTAAACTTAGCTACTCAGGAGGCTGAGATCTGAGGATTGCAGTAAGAAGACAGTCCGGCAGAGAAGTCCCCATGAGATTCTTAGCTCCAATTAACCACTGAAACAACTGGAAGCAGAGCTGTAGTTCAATTGGTAGAGCACCAGCCTTGAGCACAAAGAGGCTCAAGACAGTATGCCCAGGCCCTGAGTTCAAGCCCACAACCCACAAAAAAAAAGTATAGAGAAAACTGCTTTTGAATGGAAAGACATGAAACTATGCATACTATGTGGGAGATTTAATGACAATTTAAATTTCTGTGATTGTAGAATCCAGGAACCTGAAAACTCAAAGAGTGTTCACACGGTAGCCATCAACAGGCTTCAAATTTTCTTCACTTAAGGAACATCATTGTTTTGTAAAAGGACTGAATTAATATGACAGGAAATACTGTAACTTTAAATATGTTTAAACATATAAATATACACTAAAAATATTAAGTTCTGAGAAGTTGATTGATACAAGTATATATGCTCCTCTCCTTCCTACTCCATTTTCTAAGTAAACTAATTCTCTGTATTTAAATATAAATAATATTTATCCATTTTTCTCTTACGAGTTTTATTTTTCTTCCTAGACAGAAACATATTCATGTTTCAAGGGTATTTTTAGGAAGTAAAAATTATCACAGTAATGACCTAAGTGAGATGTGAAACTCTTTAATAAGATGACTCAAATAAAGAAGTCAAAATTATGCCAATAAAATGTATCAAGGAAGGAAGTTTCTTTTATTAATATGGCCCCTAATCAGAATTGTGTTCAAATATTGAAATCTATTCATTTTGTAGGTCACTGATGTATCATTCCATATTTTATATGGCTGAGGGTTAGCACAATATCACATTCTCAAAATACTGTAGTAGATTTTTCTAAGTTGAACTAAAGAGTTGAAATAATGACCTTTAAAAGGTAAAGAATTCAACTCCACTTACACTGGAAATCTAATCCAATGACAGCCAGGTGGCTGGATAAATCTGGTTCAGTTATATGTTGTTCTGTTTACACAAAGGTACGGGCCTCCATCCCTGTCCGCCAGAGTAAATGCTATCTGCCTCAACAAATCTGGGCTTTTGACATTATTCTGTCTATACACAGCACTGACTAAAGCAGAGCAACAGTGTGGGCTTCTTTTGATTGTTGCTAAAATTCTTTATGCTCTGGGCATTTGTGGCATCCTGGTGTTTTTCAAAACTCATTTAGTGGATGCTAAGGGAGTGACAGAAGACTTGTACAACAATAAATGGAAATTATGTTCTAAGACCTATAAAATGGACATAAATGTTCTTACCTGTTGAACCTATATGAATGCCAACCACAACAATGGACACATTGTTGCTAAGTTAAATCTGGACATAAAACCAAAATGGTGAGAAAAAGGACAAAGGCTGAACTAAATGCAACAGTGATACTCACGCGATGCGGTGTTGGAAGTTAACTTTCCAACTTTGGGAGGAGGAGAGGGGGGTAAGTAGGAGAAAATGAGGGTTGGGTAACATTGTTCAACAAGAAGTGTACTCATTACCTAACATGTAAGTGCAAATCCTCTGTACACGATATTACCTCTACAATAAAATCAAACTTAAAAGATAAAAAACAGCATTTCATGTATTAAAATTAAATGTTGAATTTACCAGTCTTATTAAAATTTGGCATGTTTGTCAGGTGGGGATGGTTCAGATGGCCCGCGTAGCTTCAGAGGGATGTGAAGTGCCCCAGCCCACACTGTAAGCAGGGGGTTCACACGTACCTCAGGGATACACTGAAGAGACTAGACCCAAGGTGAGCTATGCAGGGTTAGGGATGGGGATACTGAGGTACACAAAGGAAAAGACACATTAGAGGTGCTCTTCCGTTAGTTACTGGTTATGGAAATGTGGACAAATCGCTCCACCCTTCTAAAGCCAAGTTTTACCTCAAAGAACACATACTAGACACTTCAGAGGGCTGTTATAAAATAACTTGATAGACATTGTTTATGAGCTGTCAAGAACTAGGGAAATGTTAAAGCAGACTGATGTGACTTTTAAAACATCTATGAAAGAAAATCAATTGAGCTGGGCCTGGTTACTGGGGACTGGTTCCCAGGTAGTTTCACGTAAACTTGCTCCATGTCTGGAAGCAACAATGCCGCTGGGAACCACCAGGGCTATGGTGTTCCTACCTGCCTCGGCCCTCCATGGCCAGCAGAGTGCCTACTGTCTGTGATACTTCTCCAACTTCAAGTATAGAAACTCCTGCTCTTTCCCTACTCATTTTCATGTGGCAAAACAAAGTAATTTCAATTCAATGTAATTAGCTTTGGAAATATCAAACATTTCTTCTCTCTCTCTCTCTCTATGTATGTGTGTGTGTGTGTGTATGTATATATATATATATATATATACATACATACATATATATATATATATATATATATATATATAAAATATGATCACCCAAAACCTGGTTGACTGATGAAAACATTCAAAATAACAGTATCAACAAAAGCAACAATGCTAAGTATTAGTTATGTGTTAGTGTCTTTGGAACTAAACAAAACAGGAAAGGCTCATAGGATATCATGTTTTCTACTTACGACCTTATCATGATGATTCTAGCACTTTGTATTTCATTTGGGAAATTACAAAGCGGCAAGAGACTGACTGCACTTTAAGACCGCTTACAATGCTTCCAGTGGCCCCTGATTCCTCCTGTTCCAGCTCTACACACTTCTGAGTGACAGGTCGTGACCAGAAAGAGGACATTTAGAGCCCAGAATGACAAGACAGTGTGTGCAACAGTAGCTGTGGAGACTATCCACGATGCAAAGCTTACTACTCCACAGCACAGTGCACTGGGTCACCAATTAGGGGAAGGGACAATGTCTTCTAAGAACTCAAGTGCTGGATAAAGGCTAAGCCATCAGCAGCCTGTGGAAATACTGAGAGGTGATGCAATGCAACCACTAAGGGGTGGGGCCAGTGACAGGAAGTTGTGTCACTGGGTGCGTGCCCTACAGGCAGACATGAAGAGCTCACACCTTCCTGTGTTCTCTCTCTGTTTTCTGGCGGCAGTGAGGTAAGGTGAACTGCTCTCTCCACCCTGCACTCCAGCCATGATGATTTTACTCACCACAGGCTCACCAGCAAGCATGGACTGAAACCTCCAAAACCACAGGCAAACTCAATCTCCCCTCCAGCAGGTTGATGATCTGAGGCATTCAGTCACAATGATAACAGGCTGACTATGAGGCTGAGAGTGAGGTCTTGGAATCACCTATGTGTGACTGGACAACAGGAAAGTGTTCCTGCTGTGCTCTGCTCCCAATGGCATAGCTGTTTGGCTTAGTGTTTGAAAAGCATAAAGTTCATGGTTCATGAAAAGCTATTACTGTAGCAGCATTATGAGGAAAACCGAGTGATGATAAAGGGGAAAAAATCAGATGATTTCACACCTGGAAAGAGAGCTTCCAGGAATAACAATGAGCAGGGTTGATGAGTTTCTTTGGAAGAAAAAAGTTCTAATTCATCAATTAAAAAATGCTACTGAACAGAAATGACAAGACCTATCAGAGATAAAAGTTTCTTTTGTATTTTACATAATTTAGAACCACCAGAGACAGATTTAATTTGCCATTTTGGAACAAAACTTCAATGTCTGCTTGTTAGATGCTACAATATTTCTATCTATCTACCTGCTGTGATGAGGAGAGGAAAAAACGGTGGTGCTCCTAAAGACTGTGACAGGAACTTCCGTACCCAATGGGTGACAAGGCCCTTGTCCCTGGCCCCTAGAAGACCTCCAGAAACTGCACCACACCTGAGCTCTAAGAGCCTCCAGGGATTGTGGTGAACCCAGTACAACTTAGTGTAGAGGGGCACTGTGCTCAACAATGAGAATTACAGATGGGTTTGGGAACTTTTCTTCATAATCTTGAGGGAGATAATTTAATTTCCCATAGCAAAAATTCAGCTGTGGTACTCTGAGCAGAGACTGTCTTTCAAAAGTGGCAGGATTTTAATACTGACTGGAGCTTCGCTTTTGCTCTGTGGAGGGCCTTTCACACTTGTGGAGCTGTAAGGTCTGGGGAAGCTGCCCAGGGCAGAAGCCGACAGAGTGCTGGTGAGGGCTGTGGGCAGCCACGGGCTCCCAGGCTTCTCCTAGAGCCCCCGGACCAACAGACACCTGCCTGAACCTGCGGTTCTGTGAAACGCAAATATTCTTTCCCTTCCATTTGTAGATTCATCCTGGGAACAAGGCCATCATAAAGACTCAAAGCCATTTTGCTGTATGCTGAACTTCCATTTTAAGTCAACAAAAAGAGTAGAAAATGGGAAAATGTGCTATTTTAGAGTTCAGCTACAAAACCACTAAATCCTAAAAGTCCCATACCAGCATTGGATAAGTTTCAATTTTATGTGGCATATATCTTACAGTACATTTATAGCCTATGTTTATAGTTTTTCTAGCTCAAGGCAAAGTGAAGCTGTAACGGAAAATAATCCACATGTGAAATAAAGCACCCTGCTCAGAAATCTTCTGAGTCCCTGGCGGAGTGCAGGCCCCTCCTCCTCCCACCAGCCCACCTGTGCCACCAGCCACCAGACGACGCCTTCCGGCTTCCCGCACCGGCAGACACGCGCTCTCCTTACAACTCCCGAAGTAGCTTCAGCCTCCTCACAGGCCTAGCAATTTCGCTACAATCCCTCTGCCTCATGGGTCTTCCTCAGAGGTACCTGGCCGGTCTCCCTCAGAAGCTAGGTGATCCCTGACTCCCCCCGATGCCCTTGGTCTCTAGAGCAGGGTGGCGGCACGGATGGGCACTGATGAAGCCTGCTGCCCAGCGGGTGATGGGCACGCCAGGCAGGACCCTGCCCCAGGCCCTCTCCTGCCCCTCACAGCCTCCCAGAAGTGGGCACGGCTGCCTGCGACCTCGCCGGTGCCCCTCGGTGCTGAGCAGCTCCGTGTGCCATCAGTTGTGACAGATGACCCTGGAGTCCCTTGGGCACTCCTTTCTCACACTTGGCACAAAAGATGCTTTTTCCTTGCAGTTGGCTTCTAATAAGGCTTAGATATCAACAACTCCCATTTGGATGCCTATCATTTCTTAACCAAGCCAAGCCTGCCTGCCCTTGCCTGCATCTCTTCATCACAGTGGTGTCATTTTGTAAATGTGTATCTAATCATGTCATTCTTCTCCTTCTCCATATATCTGCTGTCTCCTTATGGACTATCAGCACAGCTGAGACCGTTCATCTTGAAGCCAAGGCCTTCCTTAGCCAACGCCACACTCCATCCCACACAAGGCATCTACCATATCCTGGTTGGAGGCATTCTAAATCCAGGTCAGTAGCACCAGGCCCTGGAAGGCTTTATTGGCCTATCTTCTACATTTTAAGGACTTCACAATATTCAATGCCATCTGATAAAGAAAAAAAAAAGATGTCAAAAGGCAAAAGACACCATAAACTCTGTTAAAAAATGGAAAAGTCTTAAACATATATCTGACAGACTAAAATTTATAATATGGAAAAAATTTAAATCTACACGAAGAGTAAGAAAAAATGCAATGAAAATGAGGAATTTGTGACCTTCACTCCTGGCAGATTGGCAAGGGTTTCAAAGCTGACCATGTGTCTCGATTATTGGGGCTTAGAAAAAGCAGACCTCCCCACCTATGGTTTCAGGCACCCACAGCCAACGGAGATCCAAAAGTATTCAAGAGGAAACTTTAGAAAGCAACACATAATTTTTAATTTGTGTATATGCTGGAGAGGCATTCTTGTGCAAACCTGCGATGCCCCCCCTGCCAGTGTACTACTGTTATAACTAATGTTACACACAATAGTTACTCTGCAGCCAACTCGGTTGTCACATCGTCTATAGTGGTACTCCAGGAGATACTTGTATTCAAGGAAAGCTTACCTAACAGTGGCCCCAAACACAAGAATTAAGGTGGGGACAATTTGGATATTCCAACAAGAAGCCAGAAGTATTTTCTTTAGGTGAAAAGATGCAAGTTCTCCACAAGGAAAACAATCATATGCTGAGATTCCGAAGTATTAGAGTAAGGACAATTTTTCCACTTGTGAAATTTTGAGGTGAAATAGAAATTTGTACTAATTTGCTAAACTTCAAACTGCAAAAGGCATTATTAAATTGAAGTGGTTCAGTGTCATCCATAGAGACAGGCATCCACTAGGGGTGGTGGGCTGCACCTTGCTAGGTTAAGTCGTGAGTGGATGCTCAAGCGCTGAATCACCTCAGGTGGCCGAAAAATAGCACTACTTCCCACTGACCTAAAAAAAAAATCTATGGAGACAATTGGTGTTCTACTAAAGGTTTACACTCTCATTAATTACATGGGTGTAAGATCAAACTTATTCCTAGCCTGTTATTTATTAATATCTTTTTATATACAACTTTAGGATTGAGGTGTTTTGTTGTTTTTTTTGTTTGTTTGTTTTTTTGGCCAGTCTTGGCTCCACTTTCAGCTTTTTCTGTTCATGTGGTACTGAGGAACCACACCCAGGGCTTTATGCATGCTAGAAAAGCACTCTGGGATTGAGTTTTGTAGTTTTGAATTTTCTTTTCTTTTTTTTTTGTTTTTGAGGAGGTATTTTTATTTTTATTTTTCAATTTTATCATTTATTATTATTATTTTAAGTAGCTGTTCAAAGAAGTTCCCATTCTATAAAACAGTATATGAATACAAGATGTCTGACAACATTGTCACCCATTGTTCCTAGCCCAGGATTGAGTTTTAAATGAGCTTCATATGAGGAAACAGGTTGGAGATGCTCACTAAAAGGTACTCTGCCCCACAATGGTGTATTGTGAAGATGCCCCACCCATCTGACTACGTGACTGGCAGCAGCTGGGACCTGTGGCAGGCAACCCTTCCACTGGTTGGCTGATTTTAAACTCTGTTCTACTACCTGACTGCTGAAATTAGGAAGTTGGCTGAACCTGATCTAGACCAGGTTGAACTCCCAGATTTTTTTTTTCAGTTTTGCATCACAAACTACTGTAAGCAGCATTCAGATAATCAATAAAGCCATCAAATGTATCAAAAGGCAAATAATTTATCAAAGAAATAAAAAAGGAGTTTAAGCAAAAGCTTTGTCCAGATTGTACAAATTCAACACCAGGAACACAGTCCTTTTGTTTTCTGCCTGTCCAGCCTTCACTACTCTTCAGACACACAGTAGCTGTGTGCCAGCAGGCAAAGCTTTGCATAACAGTTTAAGGGCTTGCACTTGACCATGAAGGTTGTTTTCTTCATAGACCAAATTCCCATTTTAGTTAAGTCATCAATTTTAAATAATCTGATGTTCCATCTCAGAAACCCACAGATACGCACATGTGACAGGATGCAGTGTGGCTACCTGTCCTAGCAGGAACTGCTTAGGTTCCATGCAAAAGCAGAGCAGACTGTGGAGGGAGACTATGAGGAGTGCCACTGGCAACAAACACAGTAAAGAGAGAATGTCAACCTTCATACTCTATAAACATCTGCAACAACTGATGCCTAGTAGTCAAAGGCTGTTCAATCTCCCGGGAAGGGTTACTGGCAACCCAGAATGTTTTCCTCATTGTTTATTTAGTTCCAAAAGCTCTTGGTCTTTGTGCTGATTGCCCTAACTGACAGCACAGGAACTCTGGACTTTGTAAGCAGGGCAGTGCTCTATTGAATTACAGTTGCATAGGTCTGTAATCAACCTGTAAGGCTAGATCTGTATAGAGAATTCCCTGGGTTGGAGAACAAAGGAGTTTAATATAAAGGACACTACCACAATAAATAATATCATAAAACAGATGAACTTGGAAGAGAGGCATGGCACAGGGACATATAAACTCATCCCTTTGAAGAACAGACCCTAATACGGAAGGACAAGCAGACTATTGACTGATGAGGAAAATGTGATTATTCCTGACTGTGAAATCAAGTCTAGCTGCAATGAGAGTGTAAGCAACGCAACCTGTGTCAAAACCAGCCTGAAACAAACACAATCCAGTAGCATTTACATACAAAAAGGTAGCACACTGAAAGGACAAGGATCATGTATGTAGAAGGTATTTTATGTAGTTAATTAAAGTACATAAATAAAGACAGCTCCCAAATTTACTGAAAGAGAGCTGTAAGATGACATGCAGAGAAATACTTTGAAAAAATAGGTCATTTTATCTATGAGCCCTGACTAAAATAACGTGTGGTAGAAAAAAAAAAAAACCCTACCAAGATTTCAGATTCATATTATATCAGGTTCCAGTCCTTGTTAGAGCATTACTTATTAAACCAGATACCACATGTTATCACATATCATGCCCCAAAGAGCTCCTTTTGCAGGCTGAAATTAGAAAATTAAGATTTAGCATTCTCACTGATGTTGATAATTTTAGGTTTCTAATTTTGAACACTGACGTTTAATCTACAGAGAAATGATGGCATCTATAAGCAATTTTCTTCCTAGATTTATTATGCAAAGTATGAATTATAATTTAATAAAAACATAAAAGTAAGCAAAAAGTACAATCAGAGAATGTTTACTTTATTCCTGCTATTAGTCATTCTAGAGGCTGAAATAGAAATAGAGCTTCTTTAAGCAATGCATGGTTTTTTATGAATGACCTTCAATCATTTACAAATATAATTATCACCGACAACTTCTTTTCAAAGCTACTTGGCTACAAGATGCATCTCTCAGAAGATAACATATGCTTAGATAACACTCTATCAAACAATTCAGATATATATACCATAGAATTTTAATATCTAGCCACAACACATGGGCTGCTATACCATAATGTTCTTCTGGAGGAAGGAGCTCTGTGCAAGCCAATGCTGTGCAATAATCAGACTCACATGGCTAATATATCGCCATAATTCTGCTTCAATTAAAAGCATATTTCAGCAGAAGCCCAGGATGTCGACTCTATGCATTTTAATAATGCCAGCTTACAACTCTGCTTATGCTAAATGCACATTACTCAAATGTATTCAGAATTATGCTTTACATAAATAAAGACTGAGCATATTAGGACAAAATCCTGCATAACCAAAGTATGTATTAATGGACCGGGTCCCAGAATCTGCAAGCAGCGCTACACACTGCACATAAGCAGCGGAATCTGATGGCAGTCCTACACACTGCACATAAGCAGCGGAATCTGCTGGCAGCCCTACACACTGCGCATCAGAAGCAGCAAGATGACAGCATCTCAGATTTTACTAATACTTTCACTCTACACGGATTCTCATTCTTGTTTTCCCAAAGATAGAACAAAGTAGAAGCTAAGAAAAAGACAGACCTCTTCAGTGCTCAAAATTTCATTCTATGTGGAATATACACATAAAAAATTTGGTAGTTATTAAGGTCATAATGATTTACCCTATACTTGAAGTAATAACACTACAAATATACAACCAAGATAGCCCTCAATTAATATTCTTTCCTGTTTTACCCTGCAACTTCCAAATAGGGAATCATATTCGTTCTTGAACAAAAGAATCCACTTCAATATTGGTAGTTTTTTCCATGTAAGTTGTAGTGGAATACTGCTGAAAGGCATAAATATAGCATCTCTAAATGTAACACCTCCAAGTAAGACAGTTTCATATTTAGCATGATTACGATAATCAGGTAAAGTTGCCAAGGGTAATTTGATACTTAGGGGGAAAAGTGAGACGTCATTAGAACCATCTTTCAAACAAGTAGCAAATTAATCTACGATAATGCCATTATATTGGAGACTTCTCTTGTTTTCCTTTCTTTATACTCTTCATTATTGAGGTTTATATGAATATTAAGGTCTTTTTTTTTTTTTTCAAGACGAAAGGTTGAAATCCCTATGCTTATTCCAAGATAGGACTGAAAACTGCAAGGCCAGACTTGAAGTGGCAGCGACTCACAGGAGCAGAACTGTGAAGAGGGCTGCTCCGTACCTCAGGACCAAGGCAATCATCTGCTCCACAGGGCACACAGGGCATGAGGAGTACCCATCTATTTTTCACCTTATGTTTGTACTGCTATTTAGACTATGTTCTATTTAAAATCTGCATTTCATAGTATCTATTAAAATATATATGTGAATATAGATAGTATAATATATGTAAAATTAATTCAACCTCCAGATTATTCTGGGTTGAATCGTGTCCTTCAGAAATTCGTGTGTTGAAGTCCTAACTCCTGTACCTCAGAATGTGACCTTATTTGGAAACAGGGTCCTTGTGACTATAAGTAGATAAAACAAGATCATACTGGAGGAGGATGGTCTCCTAATTCGGTATTACTGGTGTCTGTACGAAAAGTAAAATTGAAAAGATACAAGCATACAAAGGAACTTCTTCTGAAGATTGGTAGTGCTGTCACAACCCAAAGACCCATCAGAAGGGGGCAGAAAGGTATGGAATTGGTCCTGGAAACAAATGGAGAAGAATATCAGCAAACAAAGAAGTTACAAAAAAGAGGTATATCAAAATTATGAAATTTGAAAATACAATAAATGAGTTTATAAAACATGCTGACTTGGCTCAATGATAGGTTTGTAACTCTTCAAATCACCAGAATTCAAGAATAAGAGAAGAAAGAAGGGAATACATTTTTTTTAAAGAAACAAAGTCAGAAAACTGCCCGATTTGGTGGAAGAAAGATCCCTGAAGAATTAAAAAGCTCAATGAACCTGAAAGAAGAAAACACACACACACAAATCTGCATGAAGACACATTGTAATTAAGCCTTTGAAAGTTAAAGGCAAAGAAGAACTCTTGAAATCAGTCAGAAAGAAAAAATGTATTATCTACCTGGAGACTTAAATTCAAAAAAAGAAGATTTCTGACCTGAGGTAACATGGTGTTTATCAACTGCTGCAAGAAAGAACTGTGAGTTCCATCTGAAAAGACACTGTTTAAGACGATGAAACTTTGAAGCCGGGAAGGTGAAGGACCTGGATGAATGTGATGCTCCATGTGCCAAAGTGGAGAGTGTGCCATGGGAAGGCTATGACAGGTCACATGACCCCGAAAGCAGCCACCATAAAAACTACACAAAGCCATCCTAAGAACCCATCACCCCAGCATGGACCACTTCTACCCACAACTTGTTGCTCTTTCCATTCCGAATTTTATGGTAGTCAGTGTTAGTGTAAAGCAAAACAAAATAACACAACAACAAACATTCACACACACAAAAAAAACACCCAGAACAAAAGTCTATACCTACCTGAACAAATGTAACATCAGAAGACCTGGGAAGATGATTAAATTTAAGACAAGAGATCATTTTTGTGGGATCTCAGAACAAAATACCAGATAGAAGACATAGGTATAGGAAATCTGAGTTCTAAAACTAATACCATCCTTTCAAAGAAACAGTGGGCTCATCACTTTATAATTCATGTCCCATTTCCTTAGTAAAAAGTTGCACTATTACTGTTAACTGGCTTTTGCTTCTCAAATAGTTATGCCCTTAATTTTATCAACCTGGTAGAGGCCAAGAAAAACTCGGGAGAGAAAGCTGATGCACATGCCCACGTGTAGGTAGTTCTGTGGTAAGTGGTCTCCTTGGGGCAGGAGAAACAGCTGCTGGTCCTGCCAGGAATAGTGAGATAACAGAAACGCAGAGATAGCTGAAGTGCAAGGCATTTTTAAACACCCAAACTACAGTCAAATTACTCACAGCAATAATATGGAGGCACTATGGCAAGTGCAACAACTTTAATTTCACCATTTAGAATTTTTGGTGTCCTTTGATCAAATTTTGAAAATGGAAGGCATTTTTAATGGAGGTTTTGTATTTTATACCTGATGAAAACAACTGCCCCTCTTTTCTTTAAAAAAAAAAAAAGCACTACATAGCCCTTAACTGAAGAGATTCTCTCTAAAGTGATCATAACCACAATTATCGATAAAAATAAAGAACACTGAGTCCTACATGAAGTCATTTTTATTCATTAGGTGGGCTCTGAATTTGACAAGACACTTACCATTTCCAAATAGCTCTGATACTAGCAATCTGTGTGTCACACTTTGAGAAACATTTGAGTATCATTAAGAATCCTGTGGCTCAAAAACCAAGAAAGACATTAACTATTATCAGCATTTATTTGTAGAACTCAAACTAAAGAGAACATATGTAGTGAAAGTCAACAATAAAGCGCTTATTCCTGGATAGAAAAAGGTGAAAACATCATGGTAAACATAATTTATGAGTTTGGTAATAAGAGTCAGAGTCAGAAGAACTGAGAAAACAGAAAACAGATTGCTGAACATTTAGATGGTGTATGTGAAAATTTTTCTCAACTGATAAAGATGGGTTACTTTTAATTGTATTATATGTAGAAGAAACCCTAAAGTTGCAAACAGTAGAAAAACACTTTTAAACTTGTCTGATTTGTGTTTTTATTGCAAACCATTAGAAATCCTATCTCGAAGTTGGAGGGGATAACACTGATGTGTCTAAGTTAAGAGCAAGGGTAAGATGCATGGCCTGTCTGCTTCTACAACCAGGCCCTTGGAGGAGATCGGTGACTTTGGTTCCAGGCTTATTTCCCTGAATAAGCCAAACAAAGGCTTGGACTCCGTGTGCTTTGAGGGGAGTTCTACATGAAAGTCTGTTATACAGTCAATCTGTCTCCTAGTCTTACATTTAATGGTTGTCCAAGTGGGTTTCATAAGGTAGCTGCTCTGAACACAGGCTGCAGGGAATATCTGACCATGGCCAAAAAGACATTATGCGCCCCAAGAGGGCGCCACAAATATTTTTGATCACTGAAGGTCAGGAGGATTTGCGTATGCAGGCATTCAAATCTAACTAAGAAATGTACATTTTTCTTATTTGTGCAAATACCATACAATTTCCAATGATAGAAGGATTTCCACAAAATGCTCTTTTAAAATGTATTTTAAATGCTCCAATGAACAATCTGGAGAGTGACAAAGTCTGAGAAATTATAAATACCAAATAACATAAATACTGTTAATAATGTGAATTATTTGAAAGCTGGATATAAAATCCAATAAAATGAAAGAATTTAAAGCTATCAATTCTTAATTCTTTTAAGACTTTCATAAAGGAAGAGATTTTTGCTACCAAGTTTGAGTCCATTAAATGGAAAAAAATGAAAGTACTTCTATGTTTTCCAAATATATATCAAAAATAAAACTATTTAAAATCCAAATGCTGATGGCTAACTTACATCTGTAATCCTAACTCTAGCAGAGGCTGAATTCCAACAGATCAAGATTTGAAGTCAGCCTGGGAAGGAAAGTCTATGAGATTCTATTTCCAAAACTAGGAAAAAGTTAGAGGCATGGCTCATGTAATAAGCAAGCAAGTGTGAATACCTGAATTCAAACTCTGGAACCAGAAAGAAAAATATCTCCTTGGGGCTAGGAAGGTGACTCAGTGGTAGAGGGCTTGCCTTGCATGCCTGAGGCCCTGGGTTCGATTCCTCAGCACCACATAAGCAAACAGAAAAAAGCTGGAAGTGGCGCTGTGGCTCAAGTGGTAGAGCGCTAGCTGAGGAGCTGAGGGACAGCGCCCAGGCCCAGAGTTCAGGCCCCACAACCGGACGCCCCCCCCCCAAAAAAAGAAAAATATCTCCTTAAAAGATAAACTAGATAAACTGAAAGCTAGGTGCTGGTAGCTAGGTACTCATGCCTGTAATCCTAGCTACTCAGGAGGCTGATATCTGAGGATCCCCATTCAAAGCCACCTAAGCAGAAAAGTCCATGAGCTCTTATCTCCAATAAATTATTCCAAAAAAGCCAGAAGTGGCACTGTGGCTCAAGTGGTAGAGCACTAACCTTGAGCAAGAGAAGGTAAGGATAGTGCCCAAGCCCTGAGTCTAAGCCCCAGGACTGGTACTGAAAAAAAAAAAGATATAAACCAAGCAGTTCTTAACAATCATATCTGGGTTGGATCAAAACTTCAAAGGTGCCGGATGCCGGTCGCTCACGCCTGTAATCCTAGCTACTCAGGAGGCTGAGATCTGAGGATCGTGTTCAAAGCCAGCCTGGGCAGGAAAGTCCGTGGGACTCTTATCTCCAATAAACCACTAGAAAACCGGAAGTGGTGCTGTGGCTCAAGCGTAGAGCGCTCGCCTTGAGCTGAAGGAGCTGAGGGACAGCGTCCAGGCCCAGAGTTCAAGCCCCATGACGGACAAAAAAAAACAAAAAAACACACACACAAAAAAACTTCAAAAGTATAAGAACTTACTGACCAGACAATTGGTCTACAAATACTACTAAACATATTGAGAGACTCCTACCAAGCAGATACAGTACTAGGATGCACTTATATTAGGCAAGTAATTGCTTCCAAAGTTGTAAATGTATGATCACACTAGAAAACTCTTGGTTTTCTTTACAAAGAATGTGAATTATCAGATACAAACTGGTAGGAACTATTTAAATTGTGCATAGTAACATTCTAAAATGCTGAAGAATGATCACCATTTAAGGATTTCTTTGGGTGAACAGGATATTCAAAAGCAATCCATGTCTTGTTTATTTCATCCTCCAGAAATGTTCTATTTGGGAAATGGGGGTATAGAAAGGAACAGAGGAATCAGGGGCTTAAGCCTGTACCCTAGTTATTGAGGCGGCTGAGGCAGGAGGTTCACGAAGTTTCAGCCAAGCTGGGCAGACCCTGTCTCAAAAAATTAAGATAAAATCCCACCTTCAATTGTCTGACTATAAACCTTTTCATAAGCCTTTATTTCAAAAAGGAGAAAGGTCAAATCTAATCTATGAAGATAAAAGAAAAATAAATGTTCAGAAAAGGGTGTGTGGGTTCTCAGAGAGGAAGAAGGTTGCTTCTGGTGACCGGGCGGAGAGCGGTGTGGAATGGAGGCTGGTCCTCACATGGCAACGACGAGAAGTTCATTCACGTAGTCTGGGATCGATCAGTAACATTTCTAGTTGGGAACATGATAATAGTGCTCATTCACTAATTTATAAATTCATACTTCCCTCCCCCAATCTCTCAACCTGCAAGCCGTCAAGAAGTTTACAGTGACAGAGTGATCCTTGTGAGGACAGTGACTTTGGTTCCAGGCTTTTTCACTTGAATACACCAAGCACAGGCACAGTTTTTCAGGCAATCTAGGGCTGAGGTGGCAGGCACGCAAGTATTTCAGGAGCAGAGAAAAGCTACCTCTTGCCTTGGGGAATGAGGAAGGCTTGGCTTCCCAGTCCCCAGGCCCAGAATTGAGAAGGGACGTATCTGCCAGTGGGCTTGAAGAAGCTGTTTGTGTGTGCCAGTAGTTCAAGAGGGCTGAAACTACATAGAAAGGAGGAGGGGAAATGAACAGAAAGAACAACAGGGTCACTTCGTGCAGGGCCTACACCCAACCACTGTCACAAGAGACGCTGACAGAACATCTAACATGTTCCAGGGGCTGTTTTAGCTACTTGATCTTTGGTGCTGGAGAAAGACAGCCAAGATGCACATTTCCACAGTGGGTAGCTCGAGTAAACTGGAAGCGGTGCGCCAATGGCTACTCCACTACCTGCAACCATCTGGGATAGTTGAGAAACATGGTTTAGCTCCTGAAGATGACAACCCAGCAACACAGCAAGGGCAATCTTCCATGAGTTTGGAAGTTATCAACAGAAAGTTTCCATGCTGCTTCCTAAAAATGAAATGAAGTATTTCTGATGCATAGGATACAGAGATTTAGTGATGAGAAAGTCTTATCACAGATAGTGGTGGATTTGCAGCTGTCAGCCCTGAATTCCTGGAAGAGCTTACTATATAAATGAGGTCATGTTCCTTCTGGAAATTACAAGCATGTTACTCTTCTTCACTCTACACCATTTAAGAACCATGTGCCTCAGTGAGAATCTCTGATCTTAGATACCAATGCCACCTGCCAAAATTAGTACAGAAGCCTTTCTGCTTCTGCTCTAAGCAGGAATAGGAAGGGCTGGCCTACTGTTACATTCATTCTCTCCCTGTATGCCAATGTTTACATGGGGGTGCCAGCCAGCTATCTGGGACACACTTACAGATCATGTAGGTCACCACTACTCATGCCTGGAGCCTTTTGCTTTACTTCAGCATGGAAAGCTTCTGGCCATGCCAGTCTGGCTTCTCAGTAGCCCCATACAGCTTAGGCATTCTCTCTGCTGAGAAGTCCTCCAAGAACCTCAGGAATCCAGGTACTTAAACTGCTCGTCTTTGGGGGCACTTGCCATTATCTTCACTAGCTTGCTTAATTGTGTGCTCGTGACAAAGCCACAGAAATATAAGACCCAGAGAACGACGAGGACAGGTCTCTGTACTGACCCTTCCAAGACTGTATCCCAAACACTCAGCTGGCTTCACACACATCATGAGGACTTCAGTGAACATTGCGTGGGTGGAAGGGTCGGTGGATGGATAGAAGGATGGATGGAATACTCGAGAGAAGTCCGTGTCCACTGAGTGGGGATGGACAGTTATGTTCAGATGGACACTGCTGAGACATGTGTTATGACTTTCTGAACGAGGGAAAGCTGGTAAGTCTGACTTGGGGGGCTTGGAGACAGTTGAAAACACAAGAATATTAAGGAGCTTCTGCCACAGGCCAGGGAAGGAGAGAAGGAAAGGGCATTCTGAATCCACTATAGAAAAAACAGCCATTTGAAATACTCTCAAAGGAAAGGAAAGTTTTCTAGGAAAGGGATACAGTCGAGTAGACAAAAATGTCATCTCTAGGGTGAGAAGGACTCAAAGTACTCATCATTAGTTTCCCTTGTTAAGTGCCCAGGATAGGCCCAAAATAGAGCTTTATATACAAGACCTCATTAAACCCTGAAGCTCCCTGCTACCAAATCCTTTACAGAAAGGTATGGAGAGTAGAGTGTACGGTTCCTTCCAGATGGGTAGCCATACTGCCATTGTGGCACTCTTATAGAACAAACCCCATCTTGAAATTCTCCTGTGGGTAAGAAAGCAACTGTCAATTAAGATATCCAGGGAATCCACTAATTAGATACTTATTGCATAAATATATTTATGTTTACACAACCTGGCAGTTTCAAGTTCCTAATCTATTAAGAATAACAGACTGTAACCATCTCTTGCTTGTTCCTTAGGACAATTTCAAAACTCAATTCATCTGCATAATCCATTAGAAAGAGCTATACAAACTAAAAACAAAAACAAAACCCTGTAAGTCAACATAATTAGTGCAACACATCCCAAATAATCTGGCCTCAGGAAACATCACTCAAGGAGCCTGTTGTGAGGCTGTGCCACGCCACCCAAAGCTGGTATGGATGAGCTGCACACAACTCTAGAACCGGGACGGCTGCTGGGACAGGCTGTACCGGAACCTCCAGGAGCAGCCGGGGCACCTCAGTGCCATGCAGGGAGGCTGAGCACAGGTTGCAGTCTCAGACGGACAAAGCTGCAGTTCTCTCCAGTCCAACTCCAATACTCTGTTCTGGCTATAAAGGCAGTAAAGCAACACTCTGATTGTGATCTGGCCTCACAAGTAGCTTTTCCATAGAAAATATGCTAGTGATCATGACCTTGTAAGATTTTTTTTTTTTTTTGGTATAAAAGTGCCATTAAGTGTTCTCCCCTGGTTTTCATGCCAAGGTGACAGGACAATGTTTATTGACTAGTGTATTGGCCATTAGTTATCTTCCTTAGGAAGGCTAGAGTCTGTCTCCGGTGTCCAGAGCAGTAACGGCTACCCAGAGAGTCCTCCACAAATGCTTAGCCCACCAATGGGTTCATGACTTTGGGTCAGCCCTCGGGCTCCCTGTATCTGTAAACCAGGACATCACAGCGCCTGGACTGAGATCAGGATGAGCGAGACAAACCATGTGGGCCACGGAGCATGAGGCCCACAGTACCCACTGGGGAGGTCTATTTCAGCCATCAAAAGTTCAAATTTGGGGAAATTTGCTGCTAAGTTACCTAGTGGTTTCGTTTCAGTAAATTAGACGTTACTTGGAAATAACCAAACATTTTCTTCTCTCCAGACTCACATGGTTATGATATTGAAATGCTGGTCTCTTGTTAGTACTTTGGGGGAAGGGTATCACTTTTGAATGAAGGGAACTGAAGAAATATTTAAAATGCTCTGTGGTTATTCTCAATCGCTAGAGTTGTTTGGCCAAATCAATAGGATGGCTTCTTGGGCAGACCTTTCATAGAGCTGTATCAGGATCACTATTTAGTATGTATTTCTGAATTTCTACCTTACTATTTTTTATATACTCTATTAAAAATTATGATGAGTTCCCAACATTATTACATTTATTTTCTTATTTTGTCAGATCCTAGTTTGTATAATTACCTTATTCCCCAATTATTGGTACTGCTATCAATAATTCCAAAAATACTATTTAGAAATAACATGCTCTGTAACAGAGAAAATTGAAAAACAAACCCTATGCTATTCAAACATGCGCTGTTTCAAGGTTTTTCCTGTTAGCTAAAGAATGATAACGGAAGAAACATCAAAGCATTGAAAAGACAAAGCCACAAGGGTAGCTGGTCAATGCCAGCGTACTGAGAGCTCACACTGTGTAACACCCAGGACTAGGTGTTGTAGTGTGTGCCCATTTTCCATAATATTCCTGTGCGTGGCTACTCAAGTGAATGAACAGGGGAGCCATCTTGACTTGATCCTGAGAGTTACAGAATCTAGGAGCAGAAAGGAAAGGAAGGGTAGCCCTGGCCCCATACCAAGGGGCTCACTCCCTTGTGGGAATTCCCATTGTTTATAAGTAATTGATGCAGTGAACATTTCTTGCTTGGTTCTGTTTTAAAATGTCTATATCACACAGAGAAAGTAAAGCTGGGAAAATTTTGAACATTTAGAGACATCTGGGAATCATAGTTGCTATGGTCTTAACAAAGAGGTAACTTAGACTCTTGGGTAATACACAGCTATTACATAAAGGGAGTTAAGATTATTATTTCCCATTATGATTCTTAATACGTGCCCATTCCAGAATTGAGAAAAAAGGAAAAAGCTACTGCGAAAATATTAAAATAGGACTTATGGCAGCAAATTTTCAGTATAGACAATCAACTCAGTCCCAGTAAAGGCAATAGCAAAAGGTCAAAACAAAATCATTAAGGAAGTTTCTAAAGCTTCTAGAAGCCTCATTAAAAACCATATCCTGTTAAAAGTATGAAAACCCTGGAGAGTCAGGTGAGAGAGCATGAAGCATGTATTCAGAGTGTTCCCATTAACAAGAAAATGGGAGGCTGCTCTGGGTTTTAAGAGATGATTCCGAAGTGATGCTGGTGTTGGTGTTGGTGGTGTTGTGTGTATTATACCACACAGTGCAAGAAGAGGTATCAAATGCCTGAAGATTTCTTGAAACAAAAGAAGTGCCAATGCTGTCATCCTGGTTTGGATGAGGACAAAAGCAAAAGGGTTTGTAACATGTCTGAGGGTAGGACAACTTTACAAAGGGACTCCACGCCTATTTCTTCATGACCACCACCACCACAACAGCATAACACTTGTTTAGACCTAAACCTTGCTGTCACACACATTTTCTTGGTGAAGCCTATCCTGTTTTTCAAGATGGCACTTACATCCAAGCGAGCAGCAGGAAGAATGAAACCCATATTCACCTATCCATTGAGGACCTCCTGCAGCTGCACAAATGGTTCCATCCCCTTGCTGTTTTAAAGTATGTAGATGCTAGGGTGGCAGGCAGAGTCAAGGAAATGAGCTCAGCTATTCTCTGGTCCAGGGGCATCTGCAGGATGCTGTGGGAAGGTCATCATCAGGAGTTCTGCCTGGGTCTCACACAAGCCGCAGGAGGTCTCAGGAAACCTTTTTTATTTCCAGTGCTATCAGGGGCTGATGACGTCTGGCTAAACTGTGCCTCTAACTCTTCTGTGGGTGGTCTCACACTCTTCTGCTGTTTCTGGGCTGACAACAACAGGTTGTTGAACAGTCATATGGAGCCATCTCTCTAACCATAACAACCAGTCTGGTTAGGCTTTGTTCTTTCTTTTGGCTACAGCACCCCGAATCTCTAAGATGACTTCTAGGGGAAATGGTCCATGTCAAACAAAGGTACCTCTCCATCCCATTAGGGTTGTGTTCCTGGAGCTGGAGTGTACACCCTGTGCTAACCCTCCTATTTCAGAGAGATACTAACAGATGCCCTGGGTGCTATGGAATGTCAGCCGTCACATGATCCTAACATGCTGTAGAATGGTGGCAATCATGTGCTCTTTTCAAAGGCAGGGATGTCATTGTAATCCTTTGTTAAAAAAAAAAAAAAAAAGATCAGGTTTTGTCGTTAATCAATGTATTCATCTATGCTATGCTGTTCTGCCCTGACTCCTCTTCTATTTCTATTCTATCTTCTGGTTCTGGGAACTGGCTTGCACACGCTAGGCAAGCACTCTGCCACTGAGCATATCCTCAGCATAGGTTTGGTTCTTCACTTGTGGACCTAAGATCTTCAGAAACTGGAAATCAACACCCTTTTCCCAAGGTCACTAGAGGCAAATTGTGGGGAAATACAGGTATGATGATGGCAGGGATTATGCATTCTCCCTAATCTCAATCAAGATGATAAAGGAAAGGTCACCAAAAAGGTTAGCCAGCGATTAGGGCTGACATCTATTACTTCTAATTTCACAGATTATGGTATATTATACCAGGGAAGAATGAGAAAATTTGCCTGTAAAACCTAGTTCTCTTATTTTACATTATTTTAAGAGAATTTAAGAACAGAGAAGGTAAGAAGGTCTCTTAAACCTGACTGAACAACAGGGAGGGATTCCACATTCACTAACTTCTAGTCTTTTCTCTCTCTTTTTGGTATTAAAAATATATTTCCAGTAAGCTTTTCATTTACCAACATACCCATGCAATTCCAAGTACCCAATGGTCACTTAAAAGTATTTGATTTCAAAGGTATGTGTGCCAGACAGAAATGCTTGAATGAAAATATTATAAAGGGCTTCTGCACAATTTCACATTTTCTTGCCTGGTTTATTAGCTATGTAATTACACTTTTAACTTTCTTCTACTCCTTTCTTGTCTGTTCTAAAATGCCAACAGTGTGGCTAACCTTGATTCTCTTACATTTGCTTCTCTACTTCTCAACTGCCCTTTTATTTTCTATGCCACTATGTTTTCTAATTTGTATACGGAAATGGAGCCTCATAAAAAACACCTTAAATTATAACTTCTCTATTTCTGGCTTTACATTTTTATACTAATTTGAATCATATTTTAAGGTCAGATAATCTAGTTGTTGCTTTCTCTAACTTCCATCTAGTTATCTACATTTGTATATGACTATCTTACACAAGTTTGAAACATATGAATTTAATTGATATTCAGACCCCTTAAAACCTGACATTTTTCCTCAAACAGGAGCTTCTTCAGGACTGATAATGTATAAATATAAGTAGAGTGAATCATGTGTCTTGCTGCTTTTCTTATAAAATATAATTGTCAAAAATACAAATGAAGCATTTCAGAATGATCTCTAAAAGAATAAATTAATTTGGCATTATTGGGAATTCAGTGTTTACTATATTACAAGTTGTAAGTACAGTAATAATTTCAACAGAACTGAATCTTCAAAAATGATGCTTCCAGCTTCACAGCCTTTTTAAGAGAGGAAAGCAGGGGAGAAAGTTAGTTAAACCCAGCAATCTGGAACATAATGTTTCATAAACAAACTGAGTAATGAAGGTGACATGAGGTGAATGTGTTAACAAAAAGCAGGTTACATAAAGTAACAGTTAAGCTATGGGATTTCTACCATATGCAAAGTGGTAGAACAAAACAACACTAACCAGTGAGAAAAGCTCCTATTAGAGAGTCTGTATGGACAAAGGACCAGGCAAAGAATTCTGTCTTCTATGTGTAAAGTAATACAGCTGAAAGGAGAAGCAGGCAGAAAAGACACTAACTTTTTTTTTTTTTTTTTTTTTAAGACAGAAAGGAACAACTTTCTTTACAAGGCTCTCTGCAGTTCACACGTTGACAGGGCTCTCAGTCCATTGCCTACTAGGAGAGACGCTGCTGGGTTCTGCTGTTAGCTCTACACTTAATTATTGTACCTCGGAAGACTTTCTCTCTTTGAACCCTGGCTTTGTCGGTGTGAATTTACCACACTTTTCTGTGCTCTTGTAAGGAAGACAATAAATGGGAGAGGGGGTGAGAGGCCAAAGAAGAACTGGAGAAAAGGAGAGGAATCAGAAACAAAAGGCAGGGCAAAGAGCCTATTACTTGAAAGAGGGAGGCGGGGAGCAATGCTTGATCAGGGCATATGGAACTGAGCGAAGATGCCAGTGCTCTGCAGCAGCAAGGGCTCTTCCTGTGTACTGGGTTTCCCTCCGTGGTGGAGCAGGGCTGACCCAATGCGGGCTCTGCTGACAAGAGGCAGCCCTGGCGCCTGCTCTACCAGCTAGATACACTCTCCTCAGAGAAGAGAGGGAGAAGGGCGGGGGCTATGTATGCTTCCTGGCGGGCATACAGCGTGCCCGAACATGGGTCTTGCCACTACAGTCTAAGAGGAGTTCCCATTAATTTTCTATCTGAAAATTTCTCAGATCTATTTTTAAACTTACGCAGAGCTGTTTCATATCACACCCTATTGAAGAGGGCCTTATGTTCATACCAAAAGTGCTACTTTGAAGTTCCTGAATAAGCTGCAGTTCAGGAAATAGCTGGAGCTGGCATGGAAAACATTTACTTGGACCCTTTTTCCTAATGATATTTTCAATTCTCTCAGGCCACATAAAACCAGTAATGATTTCAGCTAAAATTATGTAGCATTATTCACTGGAAAAAGGGGAGGGAGGTGAATTATACAGAAGAAAGCCCCTTGTCCCTAAGAGCCACACACTGCTTTCTTCCCCGCAAGACCACATGAAAAAAAACAAAACTACGGGAGAAAACACAAGGAAAGACTGTTAGCTCAGTGAATGCACTCAGCACGGTAATATGGGACGTGGGGCTGGGACAAGACAGGGTCATCTCAGGCTCTTTCACAGAGATGCCTCCACTAGTCACATGGACTAGGCAATCTCCAGAGACTACTGACCTCACTTCAAGCACTGTAACAAAAGCACATTTTTAAATACAGTCTTATTTGAAAATTATTATAACGATAACCAAAATGCCTCCACTTCATATTTTTTAACTCACTTCAAAAGTAGTCATTAAGATGTATTGAAAAGCTCATTTTCCAAGGAAAGCAACCTGGATGAATTTTTCAAAATTAAAGCATGTAAATTATCATAGCCTTGTCATTATTTCTTAGGACTTTTTGCTATTATGTTTTATAATTAAAATGGGTTTTATGTGGTACATTGATGCTTAGTTTCTTGTACTTAACTTCTAATAAAAAATCCAATCATTAAAATCATGACCAGTTTTTCAATTTCAACCAAAAAAAGGAAAGCAAAACAAGAGGCAAGGCAATATAAAATCGGCAAGATAGGCACTGAAATTTTCATTGTAATTTAGAGCATATGTTTTATTTTAAATGAAAATATACAATAAAAGCTTAAGAAGCAATTTAAAATGGGGTTAAATATTTTCTCAAAGTAAAGTGTGTCCTTTAAAAGCATATCTTTCAAGAGAATGAACTCAACTGCTAAAAATCAAATCAAACGTGTACAGAAACAGGTGCTTCAGAGGGGTTGTTTAGTTTCCCCAGGGTAGGGCAGAGAAGTTATTGCTTCTCTGATTCTAACAGAAAACTCTTGTTTTGAGAAACTTGAAAATTCCATATTCAGTCATACTGTGGTTCAGAGACTCAAAACAGTCTCCTGAATTAGTATACATGGTCTTGAACTTTTCTTCCCTATTTGTATTTTACTGTGCTTTGTACTCTGGTTTTCTTAGATATGAAATTCATTGCTTTTCTTCTGTACACTACAAGATAGCAATGCTTAAAATATGATAAATTAATTATTAATCTCATAAAACCATCTTTACACATCAGCCAATGCCTCAGGTAATGAGGAATTTTGAGGTGAGGTGCTCAGATGTGGGTGCATGACCACGGCAGCACAGTGTAATTTTAGAAATGAACTGGGGTGCCAAGGAAGCCTGTCAGCTAGCTGTCATCCAAAGGGCTAGGGGGAGGGACTAGCATGGGCCAGGGCCCTGGGGTTAGAGCACTGCCACACCAAGCTGCTCTGGAAAGGAACCGCAGTGTTATAAAGAAAGACTTTAATTACTAGGCTATTAACATGAGATTGTGCTTGGTTAAGAAGAAGGAAAGGGATAGAATCAATGAAATAATCATTAAAGTGGATCTAGAAAAATGGCTATGTAAAGAATTAAGACTCTTCAGACACTGAGATTTAGGAAGAAAATCAGACAACAGTTTAAACAAAATTTAGGAAAAATGAATATGGAATTTTTAAGCTTTATCAAAAGATTTCAAACTTTAGGAATTTTTCATATAGCTTCTAATTTTTTTTCAGTTTTAGAATTTTAATTGCTACATATTAAGATGGTATTTCAGCCGTCTATGAGAGTAGTTCTCCAGGCAACATAAAATTTCCTTTGAAAAGAAAAACTCTTTTCTCTAAATCAGAACAATGAAATGGGTAAGCTCCCTGTGGTACATTAAAAACACAAAAACAGCAAAGATTGTTGGATTAAACATCATTTGAAAAAACTGGATGTAGACAAGAGACAATCTAAAACATTTAAGGACACTGTTACCTATTATGTGAGTCAAATAGGCTCTGTGTATTTTTTTAAGCATTAGAAAGTTCACTAAAATATCAAATACAGATAGCTTTAATCCACACTTAAATCCTAGGATTTAACAAGAAACAAATTTTAATATGCTCTAGAATAGAAAAGTAATTAACAAATTACCTTATTTCATTCGTTAATTATTGGATGCATTAAGCAGCTTACTTAGGAATACGTATCCTAGACTTATAGAAAGGAAATACATATGAAGGGCTCCTGGCCGCTGACATTAGGGATAAACCGGGAACTACATTTATGCCAGGTGAAAGGCAGGTGAAGATAATTGAAAAAGGACAAAACCAGTGTGCACTCCAATCTGCAATCAAAGAATGAACTCAGGATTCTAAGTGGGAAGATTTTTGTTTTTCTCTTTTTCAAACTGTTTCTTTAAACCTTTTTGTAAAGGGGAATCCTCCCTTTGCTAATTATATACTTTTTTTTTTATTGCCAATGCAATTCCCTGAGTGCTCATAATTTCAGCAATCATTGGCTTGGGCATCTTTTTGGATCAATAGCATAGAGTTAAAGTAGAAGAAAAGGCTAAATGTGAGTGCTGTATTTGAAGCAAAGATTTTAGTTTTCTAGTGCTGTCCTTGTGTTTCCTATGAAAATATTAAATTTAAGTCAGAGGTTCAGCATAGACACACACTCACAGCTTTATGTATTAAGTTAAGCACTTGTCATTTAAAAAAAATTCTAGAATACTGGCATAGGTTAAATAAAATCTGGTGTGCACCCTGCAGTTTTACAATTCCATTGCTAGTGGCCATACATCTTTGATGGCAAAACTACATTGGTTGTAGCACCATAAAAATCAATAAATATTAACCTTTTCTGACACTTGGTGCATGGACGCTTTATCAACTGCTGTCAGGTAATAGAACCGCCTGTGATGAACTATATTTCTTAGCTAAGGAATCCAGAACAAATTAGAAATCAATGTAGATTAACAGACTTTTTAAATTAAAAAAAATCATCAACAGATCCTATTTCCGATAAAAAAAAGATCACAATAGCTATTATATTTGAGTGGGTGTCTTTGGAGGAGTATGAATATCAAGCAGCACTAATAAAAAGACTAAATGTTATACACATTTCTGTCTGTAGACAGACTCCTCTTGCATAATTATATGGATTACATATAATCCACTTTTGAACTTTATGTAACATGCTAATCTATTAGAAGGGGAAGAACTATTTATTCAATTATAGCATTCTACCTTTCAGCTATTATTAATCCACACTCTTCCAGATGAGACCTAAGCTATCCAGCATCCCACTGTAAAAGTTCTAATAGTAACTCCTAACTATAGCCACATACTACCCCCAGATACTACCCTCTTCTGAGGTCTGGGATACTGGTCCAAAACTGATGTTACATCAGCAAGAGACTGGCTGCATCCTAACAAACTGCACATTAAGACCTGTATTCTAGCTCTGTCATGGTGAGTATTTGGGTTTTTTGGTCTTTTTTGCCTTTCACAGCAGTGGTTCATTTTCACTAAAACTCCAATGGATCCAAAGAATTTAACTCAAAATCCCTTTCCCTCCCTTCCACGTAAAAGTCTTCCTCCCTCCTCCCATAAAGGAGGGCAAACATGGCTATTAGTGGCCCTGTGGACCAGTCTTCTATGGACTAAAACACCAGCTGGCCTCTCAAATGCATGTGTCTAACATGACCAACATATTTTAGATTTTAAACTTCAGAATAGCACAGGTATAAAAAGGCTTTTATTTTTCAAGCTGATCAAAGGAAAACAAGTCTTGTCTTTCTGCTTTAAATCAAGCTTGCTTGGCATCCAGGCAGGGCCTCCTCCTATGCTCCCCGATCCATCTGCTAGGGAGGTTATCTCCTAGCCCCTCATTCTTGCCACAAAAATGTCAGTTGAAGAAAAAGAGAGAAAAATATGAAATTTTGCTAAGCCACCCAAGATTCTGAAAAGCTTCTAAACATAGTCGTGATGCTTAGAATTTGCCTCTGGACACAAGCAGCTCTGTGAGGCTCTCTGAGTAAGGAAAAGCTTTCCACGTTGCAGGAGTGATCTATGTACAAACAAGACTCAGAGAAACACGAAACTCATCCTCTGCCGCTTCTCTGCAGTGTGCAAGAAGAGCACCAACAGGTCTGCAAGGTCACACGCCCTCCAGTTCCTGGGAAGTAGGGCCGGGCGGTGTGCGTGGCCTTGCATCCCAACTGCAGTGCTCTTCAGCTCTCTGGTGCCTGACACGCTCCCGCTCATCCTGCAGAGACCTTGGACGGTGAGGAGAATGAGTGCGGAGGTGGAAATGACCCAGGCATGAAAATACCTTCGTCTGCTCTCTGCAGAAATACTGACAACCAGTGACAGTCACAGCCACCAAAGCTGGAAACGCTTTCCCGCCAGATGTTTCCCCCAGTACAAGCATCTCGGATGTGGCTCTACATTGACATTTTCAGGCACAGTGTGCAACAGGAAATTACCAAAAGGAAACCGCCTTACCAACTTCATTTACTACTTAAAGAAGAAAGGACTTCCCTGGTTAACGCACTTAGTGCCACTCTGAGAGACTCACTTATAACCCATTTGTCCTTGGAATAGCTAAACATTTCCTTAGCGATCTCTAGAGTACCTCGTATATGAGCAAGGGACAAGGGAGAACACCGGGGCTGTGTGTGGTGCAGGTGTCAGGCAAGGAAGATAAGCTGACAATCTCAGAAGGAAGTCAGCGCTGAGATCAGGAAGCTCAGAGGGATTAGCGAAAGGCCTGTGCACATCACAGGCAAGGCTAGAGAAAAGCAAAAGGAAGAAACTCCTCCAAACGCAAAGCCTGCGCTCACACAGTGAGCAAGAGAAAGGTCTGTACCATGGACTGCCAGGCAGTCTCCCACGCTCCTGACCAGCCCCACAACACAACAGGGCTAAGTGAGGTGGCTCCCCAGTTCCCTTACTGTGTTGGACTCATGCCACCCTGAGCTGAGAAGCTGAAGGCTGGTGCCAACATTTTGAAAGAAAGCAACTACATTTCATGTGCACACTTCATGCACAGGAGGGACGAAGACCGGAGATACCGTCAAAACACAGAAGTGACCTCGCTGCGGGGTGGGGAACCCCTGGAACCGCACGGGGGCCAGGCTGCAGGAAGAGCCCTCAGACCCTCAGCAGGGGGCCTCATCCATGAGCAGAGCATCCTCTCACAAAGTCTCACAAAGGAAGAACAGGGCACAAGCTAGTGAGTGGCACAGATCCTACCAAGCCTCTCCTATGTTAACAACTTCCATGAGTTTTCTGGTTAATTTAATAAAAATCCCATTTGACATTCTTTAACTTCTGGGGTCTGTCTCTCCTTCTAGCCCCTCCTGTCTAGAATGCTGGGCCCGCACCTGTGCCTAGCCCCGCTTCTGGTCTCAGCCATGTCTCCTTCTCACTCCACCCCATCGTGCTCTGACAGCCTAAGAGCCCTTGCTTCAAGCAGGCTGACTGCTGTCATTACAAACACTTTCTCAGCTCTTGTGTAACTTCTGCCATTCTTCCCGCAACAAGTTCCAAGAGGTCTGACATGGTCACATGGCTCTTGGGCTTTTGCCCTGACTGGGCTCAAACGGCTATCCTCCTTTGTCTGTCTCCCAAGTAGCCGGGATTACAGGCGAAGTCACCACAACTGGCCCTCTATTTCAGGGCATAGCAGGCACAGCACCTGCAGCTGACCTGGTACAATAACTCACGACGCAGTACCCTTTGAGCCTGGTGCTTATAATCTGTAAACCCGATATGAAAAAGTGGAAATGCTGAGACAAAGGTTTTAAATACACATAGGTAAACCTAGTAAGCCTAACACAATGTATATTCATGAATGAAAATGTGACATAATCCCCTATAAATAAAGAACAATTATAGGTTTCAGTTTTATTTACTTTTTAAAATATATTTACTTTTTTTAAAGTCTGGCTTTCTTTCCAATAAAGCTTTAACAGCACAGGCTGTCACCAGAAAACAACTAATCAATGCATCAATATAAATAAAGGTACATAAATGTGCTACGTACAGATGGGGAAGGGGTGAGGAGGGAGGGGACGAGATCTGGCCCATTCAGATCCATGAAAGGAAATGGGCATCTCACTGACTTGCTGCAGTGTTCACTAATAAGGCTCACCTTTCTACAACCTTCTTGTGATCACGTTTTTAAATGCCTATTCAGATTTTACAAAGATCAGTTTAAGAGAGGTTTCTGTATATTAGAAATACTGATCTTCTGTGGGAAAATATATTACCTCTGTATCTGTCTTCTGTGCTGCAAATGCTCTCTCCTAAATGACTGGGAAACTTCATTTTTCTGTTTTCTGGTTGTTATTCAAGTCTTTTGAAGCTGTCTATTACTTATGTCTCCTTTTATTATGTGTAAAAGTTTAAAATGAGAAATGCAACTCATGTGAAGCTGTTCTAAAAGAATGTCTACTTTGTTAATTATTTTCTTTGCTTTACTTCTTCACATATCATTTATATAGTGTCTGTGGTTGATATAAGATCTGAAAATACAACTAATTTTAAAAATCATTCCATATTGGTCTTCTGATGTCAAAGTATTATTGAGATACTAAACCTCATCATACATAAAGAAATCTACTTGTGATGTACTGTTGCTAAAAAGAAAATATAGCGATAGTCTGCCAATATGTAAATATCTGAAATAATTAAGATAAACTTTTTCATGCTTCATTTCTAACATTTCAATAATTTACTCTCCAGAGTCCAGATTACAGAATGAAAAACAATGTAAAAGGCAAGCGGGAAGTGAAAGTCTAATGGATGGTACTGATACACATGTTGAGATGAATAAATCTGTATTACATGTAACCATGTAGCTGGAATTATGCTCAAAAGTAGTAGGAGGAGAATATATGAGTGAACATGTTCCTTTAGAATGGAAAGCCCCTTCAGGATGAAAGCAGCGATGCACATGGCCTGTGCACGGAACTGGAGCATGTCTACCTGCTGTCAACTAGCACTCGGTGCTCTAACTATTATTCCCTCTTCCTGGATTTGATAACCTCGCCAAGGACACAGAGAGCTGTCAGTCACTGGAGGGGTGGCCACTCCCCACCCCTATTTTCTTGGTGCAAACATAAGGAAGTTCTTTTGTGAAGTGATCATTTTCTAGAGGTCACTCAGACTATAATTTCAGACCCTACTCACCATCCTGATGGTCTTTCTGAGGAAATTGGACCCAGTGGGAACGTTTTCTCCCTCTGCTCAGTCTATGGGTCAGCATTTTCCTTTCTTTGTAGCTCTTAATTCCCGTAAGTGACAATTATTTAAGACACAGTTAGAGAAGGGGCAATGTACATTCATCCAATAAAACCTAAATATTAAAAAGGACAGAAAAATTCAGCATGGTTACTAAGGATAAATGGGACAGTATTTAGCATTTGAAGGAGACCATGAGTAAATGAGGGACATGTTAAAAGAAATGGTTAGAGGTTAAAAAAAAAAGAACTAAAAAGATCATACTATGTGTCAAACAGACAGACCATCTTAATTATGAAAGGTTAATAGTGCAGTCAAAATAAATTAAAAGGTGGCAGAATCATTATAATATATAGTAACTGGAAATCCACCCAAATCTAAGTTTAGATTTTTAACCAGCATATGATTAAAAAAAAAAAACCACCAGATTAGCACTATGGCCTAACACAAACACACACACACACACACACACACACACACACACACACACACACACACACACACACACACACACACACACACACACACACACACACACTTTATACCTCGGAGGATAGATGTATAGAAAAATTGCACTACACTAACCTATTAGGACTGAATATATGTGATAAATAAGGTCAAAAATGTTGAGAAGCAAAAGAAGAATGGTAAGAATTTTGAATTTTATGTGGTCCACTGATAAACACACAGGCACGACAGGAACAGGTGAAAAAGAAGGAGCAAATTGAAACAACTGGCTACTCAGGAAATAGCGCTGCAAAAGCTCTGAGTACAAATACTATGCAGACAATGACAAAATCTGCGCACCACTGATAATCCACAGTACAGTGCTCCCAGCCTTCCAATGACACCACTTCTCTCTCTCTCTCTCTTTTTTTTTTTTTTTGGGTGAGGAGCCTGGGACTTGGACTCAGGGCCTAAGCGCTGTCTCTGAGCTTCTTTGGCTCAAGGGTAGCACTTATACTACGTGAAGCATAGCTTCACTTCCAGCTTTTACAGTAGTATAGTGAAGATAAGAGGCTCACTCACAGACTTTCCTGCCTGGGCTGGGTTTGAACTGCAATCTTCAGATCTCAGCCTCCTGAGTAGCTGGGATCATAGATGGGTGCCTCTGGCACCCATCTTACATGCCACCATTTTACATGTTAAATACCAATGACTGATTCAAATTCAGTTACCCAATCAAACAATGTTAAATTAATATTGAAATAATCTGATTTAACTACCTTCCTGTTACATTAAAAAATGTAATTTGTCAAGAAAATACAGGATGTGGTATGCATAAAATATGGTAGATATAAAACTTCTAAATTTAAAGTGAAGCGTCATACATAAACTGCATTTATTCCATTAGAACCACTTTTAAAGTTTTAATTCTCATAATTATCAAAGATCTAATTCCTATAATACATCCCTTAGTCCATGCCACTTAAAGTGTTTCTGTTTCTGTGACTGAACCTTAATTGATAAAACACTTTAGAGATAGTGACATTTGGTCCAAGAATCACATATAACATCTGTCATAAAGTAGTGGCATAATAATGTTACACTGGACTGATTGCTAGTCTTAAGAGTTCAGGTCAGTTACTTTGTCTCACTCCCCCCTCCCTCCCACCATTAAGTTAGGATTAGTAGTAGCAGGGTGGGGGTAGGGGGTATATTCATGAAGTTAAATAAGACTCTTAAAAACATGTTAATACTTGGAAAGGAGTGTGTGCTCATCAACAGTTGTCCTATATAATGAGGTCGATTATTTCTAACAAGGTGGAATCAGGTCAACGCAACTTTCTAGCTTTGTCTCCGATTCAGGAATAGAAACAAGAAGGTTATGAAAAGTCTCCGCTGATGCTCCTCAAAGATCATTTCCAGAAGAACCTCCAAAAAAACACACTGCAAGCCGGGCGCCGGTGGCTCACGCCTGTAATCCTAGCTACTCAGGAGGCTGAGATCTGAGGATCGCGGTTCAAAGCCAGCCCGGGCAGGAGAGACCGTGAGACTCCTATCTCCAATAAACCACCAGAAAACCGGAAGTGGCGCTGTAGCTCAAGTGGTAGAGCGCTCGCCTTGAGCTGAAGAGCTGAGGGACAGCGTCCAGGCCCAGAGCTCAAGCCCCACGACCGACAAAAAAAAAAAAAAAAAAAAAACACACTGCAGAGTTTCTTCTTATAGATCTCACACAGAGAATGGGTATTAGTGTAAACTAGTGTCTACTCACTGCCAGGGCAGGGGCCATGCCTGCCGGGGTGGTGGAGCAGACACTACCGGATGGTGTCTGTGAGCACACACTGAGCATCATCAGTCTACACAGGAATCGTGGAACAAAAGAGCCCATTCAAAAGGTTTGGATGACCATCAGAAGGTCTCAACATCAGAGCAATTACCAGTTCTCAAAGAAAACGGACTTAAGAGTTGCCTCAGAAGGTTTGTTGCGTATCTGCAATGTACGAACTAAAGAAACAGAATATAAGTTTCCTGAACCCAGAGAAATTTACAAAACTTTCTAAACTAAGAAAGCTTAAAAATTAAGTCACTTTTATCTCATCACCAGATACAACAAAAATATTATGAATTAACATTTAGGAAATAGTGCAGGGAGCTTAGATTCCACAGGATAAACCTTGTATCACTGGGATGTTAGTATCCAATTTTCTAGAATTGTATGATAGGAAGGAGTGAAATACTCACATCAAAGACAGGATCCTATCTGTAGATGGCTTAGAAATATAAAGAACTATGCATACAATTAAGGAAATGCAACACAATAGAACACCTTCTCAGAAGACAGAAATAGCAGGGAGGAGAGTCGTTTTTCTTCTTCATTACTGGACCTGTGTAGAGGCAAATTGCTCATGAACCTGAACATACAGGAATAAAGCTAAAATGTCAACATGCCTCATTCTAGTTTTAGCTTAAAAACTTTGAGCCAAATATTCAACTTAGTCTGTACTACCACAATAAGATTGTTTCCTACACTCAAGTGAAAATGACTATACATATTAATATGATAGTTGAGTACCTTGACATCGTAATGCCTAGAAGATGTACATACCCAAACGGATCCTGCCATAAGTAATAAAAAATGCATTGCCCTGGATTTGAAACATCTTTGTTAATGCAAGAAAGACATTACAGATTTGGTATGTTAAAATTGAACATAGAACATCATTAAAACACACTTCCTTATCCAGAAAAATGAGAGTTAAAAAAAAGAAAATATATTTAAAATTACAATAGAATTTTATCTGAAGTCAAACTCACTTTAAGGGTTGAGTTCTGCTTGATGGAAAAAGATTCATAATCTGAGCTGGAAGTACTGCTTAAGTGATAGAGCGCCTTGAACAAGTAAGTCAGAGCTAGCAAAACACCCTGTGTTCAAGCCCCAGCAGCGGCAACAATAATAGTAATAAAAATAAAATAATGCTGCTGATGATTATAATGGTAAGAATTTTTAAAGATTCATAATCCAAAAGCATTCATCACAGAAAAGCTAGTGTTGAACCTGGGATGCTCCTGCCTCATTCTCCTTGTTGATGAGCAGTGTGTGCACTATGGCTGCCCACTATTCAATGCAGACATGTGAGAACCAAGTGGGGTAACTTGAAAAGGTGGGGCGGGGAGAGACAGGAAGTGAAGGAGTGACCTTGATCAGCATGCACTGCGCTCACAAGCTGGTGTGAATTCAAACTCCTTCACCCAACCTCCCCAAGAGAATATAAATTATACAGACATAAGCAGGTAATTTTAAAATTATTTTAAACATTCTCTCTTCACTAGCTTGAGTGTATATATACACAAGTTTCTCTTTCTTCATTACATACAGGTAGAGAAGCTAGAAATATGGATGACGGTGCTATACTAGTCAACAGTAAAGTAAAATATAAAACATTCTAAGTCTTACTCAGCCTCAGTAAAAGAACAGTCCTGTTTCATTTCTCTGTCTTTTTCAGCATTTCATTGAATGTGGTTTAGAACTCCTCATGCACAAACTACTGATGCTACAAACACTTGTGAGTTCTCACGTCCTGGAACCCATCTGCTTTGCCCCTAGCTCTGATTACTCAATTCTTACAAAATCAAGCACTCTTCAACTTGCCTTCTTGCACTTAAGATTAATCATCTTCATTTACCCTCGAGTTGTACATATTATAGCTGCAGTTCCATCTCTGTATCAAACAGGATTTCCAAGGTCCATTTAAATAGCAAGAGCCCTCATATCAAAAGAACTTGATTAAAATTAAATGTGCACAAGAGTTTCCACAGGGAAACCTACTCTATCTGATCCCAGAATTAAGGGGCAAATTTGCTATCTGAATCTAAAGGAAGTTAAAAAAAATCCTAATTTTAACAACAGTTTATCCTAAAACACCAAGAAAAAGCCAAAGCTGCAGCTAAAGCTGCAACTGTTGGTTCACTCCCTAATTCTAGCTACTCAGGAGATTGAGCTCTTAGGACCATTCTACAAAGCCAGACACCCTAGGCACCAAAGTCTCTGAGTATCTTAGCTTAATTAACCACCAAGAAGCTGGAAGTGAAGCCATGGCTAAAGCCTCGAACCACAGCCATGAGCAGAAAAGCTAAGGGACAGCACTAACACCCTAAGTTTAAGCCCCAGTGATGTCATTAAAAAAAGCATACAAACCAAAACCAAACGAAAAACTCAAAAACGCACCAAGAAGTACCTTAGATCAATGCTGACTATGTGTTTTATAAAAAATGTAACATATTTAATAAATATTTACTTAAATAAAGAATGTTAGCTGGGCTCTGATGTCTCAGGCCTGTAATCCCAGCTACTCAGGAGGCTGAGAAGTGAGGATCATGGTTTGAAGCCTGACAAGGCAATAAAGTCCATGAGACTCTTAACTGCAAACTCCTGTAACGTCAGAAGTGGAATTGTGGTTCAGGTGGCATAGTACTAGCTTGGTGCAAAATACCCTCAAGGCCCTGGGTTCAAGCCTCAGGACTGGCATGCATGCACGCACACATATGCATACACGCACACACATACACACAAATGTTAAAGTATGCAATTTAACTACTTAATTGGGAGACGTTATGAGTCTGGAGTGTTGTTTCAGATCAAGAAAATATGAAGGATAAACTACCAAAAGAATAATGTAGATGTACATGAATATGTACAGTATGTCAACAATCCAGGCCACCTATGTTAACATGGAATCTTGACCCTTATCTATCATGAGCAGCACCTACTTACATCACTAATTAGAAGACAGAAGACAGAGTAATTTCAATTATATATTTTATTAATTAAATACATGAAAAGCCCATAATAGATGCCAGGCATTATTTTTTAAGTTTTTCACAAATTTAATTTGTTGAGTTGTTTCAATCATTTTCACTGAGACTGATCGCAACTTAAATGCAAAAGGCTATTTCATTATTTAAGACATGGGTTCTCTTTAAGACAAAAGAAATCCAGATTGGTCCCTGGCTAACATCTGAAAGGAAACCTGCACTGTATTTCACTCTGATGTAGTGAAACCAGACTAGGAATGTAAAGCAAATCCTGGAACTTGGTTCCCCAAAAGAGTTCTCTTTCAAAAAGAATTTATATTTCATGCAATGTGATTAAATTAATCTATGCCCCTTGCAAAAAAGACTTGCCCTTTTCTTTTATAAACAGGAAATCACTTATGCCAGGTTTTTATTTTAAGCATGCACTAAAATTATGATTTCTTACAAGAAGAGAGAATGACTTCCTGCCAATCACTCTGACACGCTACTCAACAAATGGCACTAATAGCTGTGACGAGAGCGAACATGTCTGAGCAGAGCTTGTTAAGATGGATCTAGACCAGCCATCAAAAATACTGTTTTATCAAGTTGGGGCCTACGCTTTCTTCTGCTGCAGTAAAAGCTATTATGTGATTCAACAGACTACTTTACAATGATGGATTATCATCTATTAAAAGAATATATCTCTAAGTGATTTTATCATTACTTTGGAAAAAAAAGAAAATAAAGTAAGCAAGTTTGTAAGTTCAAATATTGTTCTTACTTTTCAACAATAAATTAATTTTAAAAATTTATTCTAATGATTTATATGCTTCAGGTGCTTATAAATATATGCCATATAATTTCTTTTTGGTTTGTTATTCGTATAAGTGCTGTATTGAATGTTTAGCCTTTTCACCTTCACACATCTGAGCACTATCAGAAAGCCATCCTTACCACCCAAGATACTTATTTAAGAATCTTCTAATACAGGTATGTATAGAAAATAAGAGAAAACATTGAAGTGATTGCCTTTGGTATTTATAGTGATTGTGAACTGTGATGCATTTAACCCTAAAAGGAAAGAAACTCAGAAACAGGTCTTGACAAAGACCAGGCTTAGGCACACTGTTAAATGAAATAAGCTCATTTCAGCAGACAACTACAGTGTAATTCCATTTATATACGTGCTAAAATAATCTCTTGATTGAAAGCTTTTAGGACTGATTTAATATCATGTTATTTCATTCATTATATAGGAGAAATATGTTATAATAGATATAATGATACAGATGCAGCATGTAGTCTAGGTAAGTAGTAATGTAGAAGGCTACAGTATTTTAGTTTGTGTAACCACACTCTGTGATGGTCACACAATAGTGAAATTGCACAACAGCATTTTTCAGAAGTATTCAACGACTTTTGACTGGTTAATCAGTAATAAACATGACTTAGGTTAGTATTAATTATGATGCCAAAACTGACCCAAAAGGAATTACATCATAAACAATGAAAATAACAACTTATTCAATAGTATAAAAGGGTAGCAGAGAGCAAGTTACTGGGCACATTATATTCTCATACATATCTCACATATCATTTGTCCATAAGACTTTTTGAATAGCATAGTAAGCTCAGTAAGCAAGTCATTCAAGAGAAGAAAAAAAGACAGTGACAAATCTGACATTCTTGATGAGTTTAAATTAGATAACAGAATACTGAAGAGGAGGAATAACATTGAAGGAAAATACAAGTATTCATCCATGACATTTTAAGGGTAAAATTTAAAACTCATGTACACTTAATTTTTAAAAATTGTGATGCTAATATAGAGCAAAGAAACTGAACCAAAGAAATACTGCTGACTTTCTTTCAACAGAAGTGCAAAGACTATTCAAAGGAGGAAACATAGTGCTTTTAACAAATGATACCTTTATGCAGAAAAGAGAATTTTGGCTTAGATATCAAACATTATACAAAATATAACTCAAAATGAATCACACAACTAAATGGTATATGTAAAAGCATAAAGTTTCCAGAAAAAAAGAGTATTTTTTATCAGTATTTTAAATACTGTATCAAAGGCCATAAAAAATTCTCTATATCTGGTATTTTTTTGGTTCATTGGAGATAAGAATCTCACACTTTCCTGCCTGGGCTGGCTTCAAACTATGATCCAAAGATCATTAGTAGCTAGGATTGTAGATGTGAGCCACTGGCACCCAGAAAGGGAAAAAAAAAAATCAGTAATTGGAAGAATATTATAGACTTTTGCCTGTGAAAGACACTGTTGAGTGAAAAAGGACAAGAGAAAATATTTTCTCACTGTATTTCTGACAAAGGTATCATGTCAAAACATTAAAAAAAAAATACTATGAACTTATTTCCAAGGGAAAAGGGAGCAAAACACTTCAAGTCACATCTGAATTGACGCTCACCATCGTCTGTACATTGGTCAGACTTTTGTCACTGTTGATTTGAGAGAAACCATTTAAAAGGAGGAAAGATTCATTTCTCTTCATGGTTTCAGAGGACTCCTGGCCTCACCATTGGGCCATTCATACAGCATGATGGTGGGATGGCAGAGCTTTCAACTAAGCAGAAAGTCAGAAAGAGAACAGCGCTTGGGAGGTCTTTCCAAGACACGCTATCCGTGATCACCTTCCAGTAAGACCTCTCCTAATAGCCCATTCACTAAGAAATCAACGGACTGACCCCCGATGAAGTGAGAAGTGTCAGGGTCTAATTACCACTCAAGGATTAGATGCACCAGCTGTGGACCAAGCACTGAACAGATGAGCCTTCTTGGGGAACAATTCCTATCCAAATCATAATAATTAGTGATGAATAAAAAGAAAAATTAAAAGGTTAAGACACCACTGAACACTCAAAAGAATGAATTGAAATATTGGTAATAAGATGTGTAAATAAAGATGCTGAGTAAAAAAGACTGATGTTATAGGTAGAGAGAAAATGTAAAGCCACTTTGCAAAATAGTTTGGCAGTGCTCTTGAAAAGTTAAATATGCACAAACCATATAATACAAGCTTCTTGTTTCTAGATATCTTCTCTTTACGAAAAAAAAAAACAACCCTGTATACGAATATATATAGCAGCTCTATTTATAACTGCCCCAAAGAATAAGCAACTTAGATGCAGTGTTTCACCTGGATTTGATTTTCATCTTCCCAGTGAATAACAATGGACATACTTCTGTGAGCTTATTAGACATGTGAAGGCTTCTCTGGAAAATGGCTCTCCAGATAAGGGAAGCATTCTCTCCAGGTTATAGATTTCCCTTTCTTTTTCTTGATGGTGTCTTTGACACACTAATTTCTAAAATACTGTTGAAGCTCAGGTTATTTCTCTTTTGTAGTTTGTGGTACAAAAGATTTTAAAACCATGGATATTTGTGAGAAAGCAATAATCAGTGTACATACACATGTCTAGTCTTCCTGCTAAGAAGGAACAGAATCGGAGGAACAGAGAAACAACAGGAACACACAGTACTGGTTTATATATGCCACTCTCAAATAAAAGGAAGCCGGCTCCTTAAAAAAGTGGTCCACGTTAGGTCTAAGAGAGTACCAGAGCACACTAGTAAAGGAAGTAAAAAGATGCTCACAAGAGGAGAGAGGCATATCCAAGGATGTGATCCCACCTAAAAAAAAAAATCTAATAGTGAACTAAATCTTCAGTTGGAAAATAAATCACAATGGTTCTGATTTATAAGTCACAGAATCAAATAAATCTATACTGATAAAAATCAATAGAACAAATATGCTTTTCAGAGAGAAAGAAAAGACACTATAGAATTCTAATTCTTAAAAGGAGAACAAATGAAGTCATCATTTGGAAAACACAGGTTTTTATTCAGGTGAAATCTTCTAATGAATATCAAAGTTAATGGGCAAATATTTGAGGAGAAATAGTCTATTTGCAGAATTTGAGCTTATTTTCCCACAGACATACATTGTTTAAAAATGGAAATGAGTCCGTTTCTAGTAGAGGCATCTGCAGATCCAGACCTCATTCCATGGTTGCAGGTTACTATCTTGGGCTATCATGTACCCTGAAAGAATACACATTTCTTCTGAGATATTTTTCATGGACATAAACAAATTGTAAACAAACATTAGGCTAAGCCACATTAAGAGATATACTATATGGTAACTGACCAAAGCTCTCTAGAAGTGTCCAGACTATACAAGACCAAAAGGCTTTCATGAGCAGAAGACTACGAAGATGTAACAAACACAGGGAGTGCTGACCCCTAGGCTAAATCCCGTAAAAGAAAAGGATGTGAATGAAAAAACTGACAGGCTCTGAACAGAGAACATAGTGAAGTAAAACAGCATGATATGAATGTTAATTTCTTTGGCCTCTGAAGTTCTCCTATGCTTGTATGTTGCTAACATTTGGCGAAGTTAGATGAAGGACTGAAGAGACTTTGTATTCTGCAGCCATTACGTCAGTTTAAAATGACTTTAGAAAAGCTAAAGAAATAAAGAAAACTTACACAGTAGTCATTTTACCTACTACAAACATAAATGAATGAAATTGTGAAAGCATAATAATATGTAATACTTTAGTTTGAACTAAATTTCAAAGATAATTAACCAATATATCTAAGTTTCCCTCATAGTTTGAAAAACATCTCCTGCTTTTTCCGATCCACCATCAGCGGTGGGACCACCGCCAGGATGCAGATTTTCGTTAAAACCCTTACGGGGAAAACCATCACACTCGAGGTTGAACCCTCGGATACTATAGAAAATGTGAAGGCCAAGATCCAGGATAAGGAAGGAATTCCACCTGATCAGCAAAGACTGATCTTTGCTGGTAAGCAGCTGGAAGATGGACGAACTTTATCCAACTACAACATCCAAAAGGAGTCCACTCTTCATCTAGTATTGAGACTTCGGGGTGGTGCTAAGAAAAAGAAGAAGTCTTAAACCACTCCTAAGAAGAACAAGCATAAGAGAAAGAAGGTTAAATTGGCTGTCCTGAAATACTACAGGGTGGATGAAAATGGCAAAATTAGCCGTCTTCATCGAGAATGCCCTTCAGATGAATGTGGTGCTGGGGTTTCATGGTTAGCCATGTTGACAGGCATTACTGTGGCAAGCGTTGTCTTACTGTTTCAACAAGCCAGAAAACAAGTGATTGTGTATGAATTAATAAAAGGCATAATCTAAAAAAAAGAAAAACTCCTATTCATCTTCATGGAATCTTCAATTGAAATAATAATCTTTAATGCAGAATTAGCAGTAGGATTTATCAATACCTACTGTGTTTATCATATAAAACTGCCTGTTAGTAGGGACCAAAATAAGAGAGGATGTGTAAACTTTTAAAATAAATAAAATCTATTGAATTAGACAATTGGTGAAAGGTCTGCAAAAACATAAAAGCCCCATCAATTACCGGATATAATCACAGGGCTCCCTCCACTCTAACTTTGCACAATCCATTTTTGCCTTAGAATTTTGGTCAATGAAGTTGTCGTGCAGGATAAGCTCATAATTTTGTTCCCCACTATTTCAACGTTCAGAATGCAGTTCATTAATGCCTCAACTGCTGGTCCTGATAAGACTGCAACTTCGCCTGTTGACGAGGTGATCACGCTGCTCTGTACCCGTGTCACTATGTGCCGACGTGGCCCAAAAGCAATGAAGAGGTTTCACTGTGGTTCTGAATTACACTGTCATGCAGGAAAGAAGTAGATAAGGCTTTCTTTCTGGAAGCGCATTAAACATTAAAGCATTAAAACTCTTCTATGTAGCTGGGGGGAGAGGAGGGTGAACCTGAGTCACAGGAGCACCTGCGGTCTTATCAAAAATGCTTAACCAAATGGATGTCCACGAATTTCCAGCATCTTCAGTCTATTCTAGTAGAAATTACCAAGGGAAACTGTATTTCAGTTCTGCACCTTGACTCTATTTGAACAGCTTGTACAAAAAATTAAAACCCTGTGAGTTACATTTAGGATGAGAAAAGACAGAACATGGTTAAGGAACTTGCTTCAAAACAGCATATTCCCAATGGTGACAAAGTTCACACCAACAACTAGCTCACTAGAGTCCTTCGGCCCACTTCATGTGAGACATGTTCTGTGATTAGTTAGCAGATGGGAAATAAGAAAGTTATTTACCATGGAAATTGTAAAGTTAAGACATTTAACCTGGTAATACATGTACTCATATACTCTGACAGCTCAACTCCAAATGTTTAAGGTTTCTAGAACATACAGAACTACATACTAGAACATTCTTGAAAATAGTTGTGATTTTGATATGGAGTTGTGATATTCCAGTTAAGTATCCTTAGACAACTTAACTACTTTGAGATCTATTTTATGGGATTTCATCAAAATAAAAAGTTTCTGCACAGCAAAGGACATAGGTACCAAACTAGAAAGACAGCCAACAGACTAGAAGATTTTCACCAGCAATACATTCAATAAAGCTCTAATATCTGAAATATACAAGGAGATCAAAAAATTAACCTCTACCCAAAAACCGAATAAGAAAATCAATACATGGGAAAAGGAGCTAAAGAGAGATTTCTCAGAAGAAGAATGGTAAATGAACACATGAGAGAATGCTCAACTGGCCAGAATGCTGGCCAGGCAGGAAATGAAAATCAAAATAACACTGAGATTCCATCTCATCTCAGATTGGCCAACATCAAAAATTCAAATAACAACAAATGCTGGTGGAGATGGGGAAAAAGGAACCCTATTGCACTATTGGTGGAATGTACATTATGTACAATCACTCTGTACACTCCAAACACTCTGTGTTTGGAGATTCCTAAAAAAAATAAATATAGACCTTCCCTATTACCCAGACAGACATACCACTCTTGGACTTCTATCCAGAACAAGTCAGGATATGGTATGGTAAAGGCACTTACCTATTCACAATAGCCAAGTTATGGAAACAACCCAGATGACCTACAACAGATGAGTGAATTTAAAAAAAAGTGGTACATATAACTGAAATTTGACTCATTCATCAGAAAGAATAATATGCCATTTGCAGAGAAATGGATGAATTTAGAACAAATTATGTTAGAAGTGAAGTAAGGGCTGGGAAGGTGGCTCAGTGGTAGAGTGCTTACCTTGCATGCATGAGGCCCTGGATTCGAGTCCTCAGCACCACATAAGCAGAAAAAGCCGCAAGTGGTGCTGTGGCTCAAGTAGTAGGGTGCTAACCTTAAGCTGAAGAGCTGAGGGACAGCGCCCAGGCCCAGAGTTCAGGCCCCACGACCAACAACAACAAAAAAAGTGAAGAAAGTTAAGCTTAGAGAGACTAACAGTGCATTTTCTCTCACATATGGAAGTTAGACTTAAAACACAACTGGACATGATAACTTATACAAGACTGTGTGGATTCACACACAGACTAGAGGAGGATACCCTTAGGGGAAGAACACAAAGGTGTAACTCTTCGGAACATTTAAAGTACTGTTTATGGAAACAAATTCAAGGACTTGGAAACATGGTGTTGTTTTTGTTGTTGTTGTTGTTGCACTGTGTTGTTTTTAGTCATTTTGGGGGGGCTAAAGGGGAGCACAGAAAGAGAGGGAGGAAGGGGGGACAAATGCACTCATGGTATTCAGTAAACTATAGAAAATGAACTATGCAACTTGTAGGCAGACATGGGAGGAGAAAACTGGAAAGGAAAGAAAGGAGTAACACTGTCCAAAACAGAAATGTACTCACTATCCGACTTATGAAACGGTGACCTCTCTGTACAATACCATAATAATAACAAATTATATTTATTAAAAGATCTATTTTTTAAAAATCATGAAATTATGAATAGCACCCATTGGAGATTTGTTTTAATATCCTATCAAGAAACTTAGTGCTACTGTAACTCTTTCCCTTTCTTTTTCTATCTCTTTCCTCCCTCCTTTCTTTCTTTCTTTGTAATTTAAAAGCCAAATAAGCTAATGTAACAAACTTCTTCAGTACTGTAACAGAAAGCTACACACAAATATGGCTGGGTATAGAAGTACACAATACCAGGATCACCCTGCTTTAGCGCTGCTGGGAAACAGTGGTCACTGAGCAAAGAGGGGGTCCAGATGGACAGACAGTGTTTCTCTAACACTGCACCAGGGTGTTAAGCGGATACACGAATTAGACTGCATTCTGAAAAATATGAATCATTGGGTGGTGTGAAAAGGTCCATTTCAAAATTTTGTTGAGTAAGAGAAGTAATGATAACTCAAAACATCTGATTAACTTATCACTAAAAATAAACCTATTGAGATATATATATATATATATATATATATATATATATATATATCAATAAGTGAGATTTTCCTAGGTGCCAACTATATTGCTGAAAATTAGGAAAATAAAAAAATATTGCTCTGACAGTATTCACCCATTGACAACAAAGGATATGACAACTTTTTTCTCAACAGGAACTGCAACAGACGTGAGAAGAAGAGAAGAAAGCAAAAGGTAAGTACCAAAATACAAAACTCCCCTACCATAGGGGTACCAAGGGTGCTGCCGCAGCAGGGTGTAGCAAGAGGGCCTTCAGAGGAACGAGGCTGTCTAGCCAGCAGAAGCTCAAAGACTCCAGTAAATTAACCCAGCAGAGATGACCACAGTGAAGAGTCAGATCCTTGAATGGTAAGTATTTTAGGAAGTCTTTTGTTAACGGCGAAGAATCAGGAGACTAGAAAAGAAGGAACCTCATCTCAAGGTTAAAAAGAGAGAAGGGAGAAGATGAAAATTACAGACCTGTAAGGGTAACATCTATATTAGGAAATAAATCTGAGATGATACTTATGGATGAGCTTAATGATACATTTGGAAAAGTATAATTTAATAGCGTGAGTCAGCATGGATTAACCAAAGGCAATCATGGCAGAAAAAAAATCTCGTTCATTTTTAAGTTGAAGTAATAATTGGTTTATCTAAGAGAGAACCAATAAGAAACTGTCAAGCTGTTTTAGAGGCTTTTGGACCTTTTCATGGAAAAAATTATGGCGCACAGTCTCACGACATGTGTAAGAGCACCCAACCAAGAGGATGAAGTAACAGGGCAAGAAACAGAGGGCCGGGAAGAGCCATGGGAAGTACTGCCTTTTCTTGAGCTCTGAGTGGCACTCACATGGCTTGTAAATGATGAAGAAGAAGATTCCACATATTAGCAAACCTGAATAGGGAGGTAACAGGCCATGGTGAAAACAAAGGGCTAGGGCTATTGCACCTTCCATGGGTTAAACACAGGATGAAAGACAGAACATGAAATTTAGTATGCCAGGCTGGGAAGGTGGCTCAGTGGTAGAGCGCTTGCCTTGCATGAATGAGGCTCTGGGTTTGATTCCTCAGCACCACACAAGCAGAAAAAGCCAGAAGTGGTGCTGTGGCTCACATGGTAGATGGCCTTCAGCAGAAGAACTGAGGGACAGTGCCCAGGCCCAGAGTTCAAGCCTCATGACCGAAAAAAAAAAAATTAATATGCTTAAGTATGAACTTAGATAGGAATAAGTGTAATCAAGTAAGAATAGCTTGAATGGTATTAAATTAGGTCCCTTTAGAAGAAAAATGAGGCTGGGTTTTTTGATAAGTGAAACTTTTCATACTCGCATACTTGTGACTAATCAGAGGCAAATTCTATGCAATACAATGAAAAAAATGCTATTAACAATATAAAAGGTGATTATCTTAGAGACCATGAAAATCCCAATCTGTCAGGAGAACATGACAGATTCATGTGCTATCACTCTGTATTGGTAATAATCAAATGTACATTTTTAAATGATTATATCTTAATATCTAAGAAAGGACCAACACAAAATCAATTTAAATATGATACAAAAGTATGGGATAGAAACACACAAACAATTAAGCAGAACACCATGCCGTGCTTTAATGCTTAATTTCTCCTACAAAGAGAACTCAGGGAAACATACTACATATCAAGACCCAGCTCCGCAGGGAGAAATGTGAAACAAGGAAACCAGCCTCACAGCCTTGGCCACAAGAAGGAATGCTCCAGGCAGAGCCGATCCATGAACACTGAGAACAACTTCAGCAGCAAGACATGGGGTCTCTGAATGGCAAAGGCAATGGTGAAAGTCTCATGTGGCTGATGTGAAGGACATCTTTCTTCTCAAGCACCACCTGTAGTCGGCGATCTTCTTGTCCCTCCTCCTCCTTTCCCCATCTCCACGTCCTCCTTTCTTTGGGTTACATTACAGCAATCTGTAATAACCACTGAAGGGAACTGTGTACAATGTCATACTGAGACTCAGTTGTATTATGAACACAGACACATACTTATCTCTTCCTTAAGTTATGATCATCAAGCTTCATGGATAAGAGATGGTGGGAATTCAATTACTAAAACTGTAGAAATCAAATCAAGATAATTTCTTCGGATGGCGTGGACTTCGCTAGATGGAATTGTAGTATCCAATAGGCAAAATAATTCTGATCACTTTAAATGTGATGTCAATGTGGGGATTAATATGATTTAAAAATTTTTTTAAATATTAGATCTATAATAGACCTAAATGAAACTCTTTAGAAAATCACAAGTAAGGGTAATGTGTTTTTTAAAAAGTACATAAGTGGGGGCTGGGAAGTTGGCTCATGGTAGAGCGCTTACCTCGCATGCATGAGACCCAGGGTTCGATTCCTCAGCACCACATAAGCAGGAAAAAAATGGCGCTATGGCTCAAGTGCTAGGGCATTAGCTTTGAGCTGAAGAGCCGAGGGACCGTTCAGCCCCCATTACCAATCAAAAAAAAAAAGTATATAAGCGAAAAAGTGCACAGTCACAGGAGAGCACAGGATGAATTACTTCAAACTGAACCGAACTGTGGCCCAACACTGGGATTAAGAAACAGAATACAACATGCAGCACACAGCCCTATTCCAGTGATAGATGTCCACCAGGAAGGACACACCCTGCTTTCTAATGCCATAGATTCATTTTACCTGCATTTATAGGAATGGTCATCTTTGTGTCTGCCTTGGTCAATATCTAAGGATATGATGGGAGATTTATTTGCTATTGTTGCTAATAATTGGAATTCACTCATTCTTACCGAGGAAGAAAATTTCATTGTGTAAATATACAATCTTTATGCCTGCTACTAGAGAGGCATTTGAGTAGTCTTGACTATTCTAAATACATCAATAATTACATTAACTATAAATGTTAAGTAAAAGACAGTCATTCATGTGAAAGACTGACACAGTCTCAGCAAATTACACAAATCCTATTGTGTGCCGCAATAAGGGAGCAGGTCAGACTATACGAATATAAAATTGTACAATTATGGCATGAGGTATTGCTACAGAGGTAAAGGAATTTTCACTATCATGGAAAACATATAAATCCTTATTGTAGGTGAGGTTATATGTGTGTATATGGAAAGATCCTAAATCTCTCAGTACCTAGTGATAATATCCTCAAAAGAAGTAAAGCTCAAATTAACAGAATTAAAAAGAAAAGCACACTAATCTACACTTATAATGAGAAGCCTTGACATTCCCCTCCTAATAGCAGATATAACAAGCATAAAAAATTTCCAGCCAGATGACAGACGACATGAACAGCACAAAGCAGCAGACGTCCCTGGGACAGGGAGCCCGCCCGGGCCAGCCTTGCCCCACCCACTCAGCTTCCCAGACTCTTCCACTGGCTTTTTGTTTTTTTCTGCTTTCTACTTTCATTTTTTTTAATTAAGTTTTTTATTGTGAAATACTGTACAGAGGGGTTCCAGTTACATGAGCAAGGTAATGAGTACATTTCTTTTCCAGCATTGTTGCCTCCTCCTTTGATTTTCCCCTACCATCCCTTCCCTCCCACTTCCTCAACTACACCCCCCACCCCCACCCCAAATTGTAAAGTTTGTTTTTCCGACATAGGGTACATCACATTGTTACAATGGGTCAATCTGTATCCCTATTTAAATAATTTGTTATACCAACGTCATGTCTGGGTCAAGCAGAAAAGGTCAGATAAGATGATGTTTCCTTCCTTGCTATTGTTTCTAACGTATGTATAAGGTACCATGTGATTTTTTTTTTGTTGCTTTGTATGTGCCTCCCCATGGTATAACCCGTTTTCACTGGCTTTTTGCCTGACACAAGAAGTAGGGGGGATAACCTATAATGCTTTCATCAGAATTACACTCACATAACAACAAAACATCCCCCTTTCCTCTGCCCTCCTTTTTTTGTGTGTCCTAGGGTTTGAACTCAGGGCCTGAGTTCTGTTCCTGAGTCTCGCTATGCTCAAGGCTTGCATTCTACCACTTGAGCCACAGTGCCACTTGCAGCTTTTTCTGAGTAGTTTATTGAAGAGTCTCATGAATTTTCCTGTCCAAGATGGCTTTAAACCATGATCCTGAGATCTCAGCCTCCTGAGTAGCTAGGAGTGAGCCACCATCACACAGGTTAACAAGGACAGAGGATGGCCCATTACAACAATGATACTCACAAGACACTATGATGGACATGAACTTTACAACTTTGGAGGGGGGTGAGGAGTGAGGGAGGTGGGGGAAGGAAGGGGTAGTGGGAGAACCAGGAGAACTACAAAGGAAGGGTTAAAAATGCTTGACAAAAAATGTATTCATTACCTTACTAGTGTCACTGTAACCCCTTTGTGCAGCATCTTTACCATAAAATAAATGTTTAAAAAATCAAAAAAAAAAAAAAAAAAAAAAAAAAAAAGAAGTAGGGGGGAAAACGAAGCAGGGGTAACTATGATAGATAGGAAATGGACTCATTACCTTGCTCAGGTAACTGTAACCCCTCTGTACAGTATCTTTCCATTAAAAAAATATGTATGTATATATATATATATATATATATGAAGAAGTGAACAATAACTCCAAAGGAATGAAATAATTCAGAGCATTTCCTGTAAACACAATAAACAGAAGCTGTAAGTCAACTTCCATTACTCTTTCAAAAAGATAGCAAGAAAGACCCTAAAATGCCTGAAAATTATTCAACCTAACATACAGACTTTGAGTTTCTAAGGGATGAATGTAACACTGTTCCAAAAGAAATGTACTCATTACTTGACTTACGTTAACAGTCATCCCCTGTGCATCACATTTAAAATAAAATTTAAATTAAAAAAAAGAAAATATACCCAAAGCATGCTTCTAGTCCTTGAACAGAGTTGGGGGAGGGATAACTTCTGCAGATAGAAAAGAAATATGCACCAAGTGTGACCAATGCAGTCACTGTGCACAGTGTTATCTCGCTGGGGTCCCACAGACACTGTGTGGGACCATCCTGAAGGGATGGAACTGAGGCCCATAGAGACGAAAACCAGTACTTCCAAAGAAACTTTACCCAAGAGAAGGAAAGAGTGAAGAGTGAAGCTGGAGCTTTCCAGCATGACGCCCGTGGCGGCAGAAGCAGACTGCTGAGGCTGGGGGGGCTAGGGTCATTTTATAGGGCACACCGGAGGTTCCTGACCGAACCAAGAGGCACAGTGGGACCTGAGTGAACCGCATTAGGTCCACAAGGAAGTCACACCTAACGGTGTCCATAAGAAACAGCACACCACGGCACTGCTCGGAAACAAAAATCAAATGTCTATTTTGATAGATAAATTTTCAGGTACCATCTCAACCAAAACCATACTGCTTCTATTCCAGACAGGTATAATCTCTCCAAATGGAAAAAGCAGATTCCTCTGCTTTTGTTTGCTTTCCAAACAGCACTGCATGCAATTGAGATTACTGAATCACACATCCTACCCGTTGTTTTTGCTTTTATTAAGTGCAACTGGTTATGAACTCAAGGCTTCATGCTTGCTAGGAAAGCACCTACCACTTGAGTCAGGTTGCCAGCTTTTCTACCAGCTTCTTCAACAGAGCCTCACACTTTTGCCTAGACTGAGGTCAGACCAGGGTGTTCCTAGCCCTCCTCCCTGTCTGAAAAGGTCCACAGCCTCACCTTGCTCAGGGTCCAGTTGACGCTGGCACTTGTACCACTTTGCAGCTGAGAAATCCAGGTGTGGTGGGGCAGCCACCCAAGGCACACAACCGCAGGGGAAGCCGGCGGAGAGGCTCTCCGCTGCCCAGCCATATGCTTCCAAGAGAACCAGGCTCCGAGCAGCACTGACACCTGTGCTGCGTGTGCCACGTCGAGCCTCTCCTCTAAGATCCCATCAGTGCTTGCCAATTCCCAAAGCAAGATCCCACAGCCATCCCCACCATTTCATTCTTCTCCTCAGAACCAACACTCAGGGATACCCGTCCATTCAACAGGGCCATGGAGTATGTTTTACTCTGCACTTACCCACACCTCAGTCCTATGTGGCCTGTAATCCAAGAATGAAGGAAAACGCAGGGGCTGTGCTCATCACCAGCACATTCCCACGTCCTGGTGACTAACCAATCGGACTCCTGGGATGCTGCATCACCTCCTCTCCTTTACTCGACATTCATGGGGAAACGGGGATACAAAAGGATGGGTCCTAACATTTTAAACCACAACATTGGGTGAAAAAGAAATTAAGTTTTATCTATTAATCAAAAAATTAAAATTTAAGCCAAGTGCCAGTGGCTCACGCCTGCAATCCTAACTATTCAGGAGGCTGAGATCTGGGGATTGTGGTTCAAAGCCAGCCTGGGCAGGAAAGTCCATGAGACTCTTATCTCCACTTAACCACCAGAAAACCAGAAGTGGTGCTGTGGCTCAAGTGGTAGAGTGCTAGCCTAGCCTTGAGCTGGAGAGCTCAGGGACAGCACCCAGACCCAGAGTTCAAGCCCTATAACCAAAAAGAAAAAAAAAATTAAACTCCTATTTTAGCTCAGTTATGAATGTTTGTGATGATTTCCTTTGTTGTCCCAGGGTGACTATATGGTCTGGTCTTTCGACTAGGGGGAGCTTTTGAAGTTACACGCTGTCAGCCCTTGAGATAGCTCAGCAGTGCGGGGAGGCACCGGACTGCTGTGACCAGCCGTGCGTGGGCTTCAGCAGCTTACCGGCATGCAGGTAGGCGAGGTCAGGGTTTTCGATGTCGGGATGCTGCTCCTTCAGGTGGTTCCGGAACTCCACGGGGACATTGGTGCCGTAGTCACACTTGGGGCAATTGTACATCTTGACGCCTTCGTGTTTGCCGGTGTGTAGGATGTGCTTGCGGATGTTTTCAGCACAGTTTGACCTGCCGGGTAAGGCAGTACATTCAGTTAGGTCAAATCAACAACAGTTTATCACAAATACTGACGCCAGCTAACCCTGACACAGGCCTTCCTATGGGCTGCACTCATGTAATGAGCTTAGAAGAGGTAACAAGATCGTGGTTTGAGGTCAGCCTGGGTAAAATTAGTAGAAAACACGTTCTGAAAAACAAATCATAAGCAAATGGAATGAAAGGGGGGGGTTCACATGATAGAATGCTTGCCTAGGAGGCATGAGGCCCCTAGTTTAATCATCGATATTACAAAAGATGAAAATGGTTATAATCAAAAGTTTTATACTAGCTATGTTATTCACAGGCAAAGGAAGCAAACAATATTAGAAATTCAGACCCGCAAACCTATATATCTATTCACTCAGAACATGAAGGGCGTAGAGAAGCGGACTGGCTGAGAATGGAGGGAGGAATCGTGTTCCGGGAACAGAGCTGAGACACAGTGCCTGCTTTCCTTCAGAACAGGAAGAGCCCTGGACCAGATACAGGTGTTCTTTGAGAAAGCTGCTACCTCCCATGACCACACAGGGTCTATCACCAAGTGTACTTGGCCTCTAAGAATGATTATGATGGCTGAAGTGACATGAAAAAAGGCTAGAAAGTATGCCGCCAAACTGCTCATCCAGCATTCTGCAATGCCTGATTTTCTTTGTTTACTAAATGTACTTCAGTAAACTTATACAGTCTTAGATAAATAAAAGTTTTTAAACTTAAGATAGCATCACTGTAGAAAAAAAGAACTCAAATAGCAGAGGTTTTTCTTGCTATTTTCAGCTTGCTCTGGGCAAGGGTTCTGTCAAACTGAGTGTTAAATTTCTCTGATAAGTCAGACTATATGTGTATATGACAGCTGATACATGGATACACAGTTTGTTTCTTTCACAGCACTACTGATTAGCAATGCTGCTTTGTATAGAAATCCTCTACAGTTAATTAACAATCGCTGTTAGGGCAAAAGCACCAATATGTGCCACATGTTACCACTGGTCTAGCAATTGCCAAGGCAGCTAATGGTGAAGACTGGGAAGCAAACAGCTATGGTTTGCAGAAGTGTCCACTGCAGGCTCAAGTATGGAACGCTTCATTTCCAGACGGGGGTGCTCTTTTGGGAGGTACCACAAACCAGACACCAAAAAGGTGCCTTCCTTGCTACTTCCTGGCTGTCACGAGCAGGGCAGCCCTTCCGAGACTATTCTCATAGCTATGACGTCCTACCCGACCTCAGCTCAGACCCGGCCTAACTCCAAACTTCTGACGCGATGTTTCAAGATGATAAAAACATGAACCGCAAACAAACTCCTTCTCCTTTTAAATTGTTTCAGGTATTTGTTATAGTCACAAAAAAGTAATACGGGGCTGGGAAGGTGATTCAGTGGTAGAGCGCTTGCCTTGCATGCCTGAGGCTCTGGGTTCGAGTCCTCAGCACCACATAAGCAAAAAGAAAAAAGCCGGAAGTGGCGCTGTGGCTCAAGTGGTAGAGTGCTAACCTTGAGCTGAAGAGCTGAGGGACAGCGCTCAGGCCCAGAGTTCAGGCCCCACGACTGGAACCCCCCCCCCAAAAAAAATTAAAAATAAACTAAAAAAAAACCAAAAAAGTAATACATCCATCTTACGGAGAAGCAAATAAGTATCAGACACACAACTGGTTTGCAAAGCTGCATTGAGCTTTGCACAGGTCCAGTGTCAAAGGCAGAGGAGGAGTCTACCATTTGTTTTCAAGGGGAGTGTGCTTTCACGTATACCACAGCCGCCGCCTTACAGGCTTTGCATGCAAAACTTAAGCAAATTCGGGCTGGGAAGGTGGCTCAGTGGTAGAGCGCTTGCCTTGCATGCCTGAGGCTCTGGGTTCCATTCCTCAGTACCACATAAGCAAAAAGAGAAAAGCCAGAAGTGGCACTGTGGCTCAAGTGGTAGAGCGCTAGCCTTGAGCTGAAGAGCTGAGGGGCAGCACCCAGTCCCAGAGTTCAGGCCCCACGACCGGACCCCCCCCCCAAAAAAAAATTAAGCACATTCTCTGAAGAAGGCCAGGACTACAGAAACTCCTAGTCGCAGATATAGACCTTGCTGATAAATATTAACCTGTTACAGCCATTGGTGCCCACTTCTCTGATAGGAAAAGAAGAGGACCAGTTTCTTGAATTCTATAATGAATTGGATGAACTGTTCTTAAGCAGTTCTTTATCCTGTAGATTTTGAACAGTAACAGCCACAGACACACATCATAAATCAGATACTGTTTACTAACAATGGAGAATGAAAACACAGACAACACTGTACTTAAGACTGTCTCTGATCAGTTCTGCCAACATTATTGTCTCAAGTGAAATACGATAGAGGAAGCATCATCAAGACAATTACCAACCAAATAAAAATTGACAAAATAAACCTACTTCAACATATGATATACACTTAAATGGGGAATATATAATCATTAAACCTAATGTTCAGTGAAGGAAGGAAGAGATGATCTTGGAAACAGAGTATTTCCATTTCAAAGGGTATATTCTGGAGAAAAAAGAGTCAATAGCCTTAGTGTCTAAACAGCACATGGAATCAAACTATCAGAAGACTACTATTGAAGTATACTGTGGAGAGATGGGGAATGGGAGAGAGGATTTATTTCAAATATAGAGGTGACTTGAAAGGTAATTAGAATAACTGCATGTATGTATACTTGGGCATATACTAAGATGTATATAAATGATTAGTATAAAGTATTTACATGATTATATAGCACATTGATGCATGTATGTTTACATGTTTGAAACATGCATATATAAGAAACACTGATGTATTGGGTTTCTTTTTAGGAGGATACAAAATATAAAATTGCTTGTAGTGGTGGTTGCATACCTTAAGTGAATATCCTACAACACACAAAATGTTATAGTATGTTGTATTTTCAGTAAGTAATTAAAAGATGTGTGAATCATCTCTTGATTACAGCAGAGAACTCATAGGTGTTTGTTACCCTCCTCCCCAGCTGGAACCAGGAGGGAAACATTCCCTCCCACAGACAGGAGAGGCTCTCAATCTTACTGGTCTTGAACAGTATCATCCAAACTTAGGTTCTGCCGAGTAGAGTCTAGTGCCAAACATAAAAATACATGTCTAGGTGGGGAGGGTGTAAGGTCCAATGGGAGAGAAGGACAGAGAAGAAAGTCTTTGTATTGAATGAGAGTAGACAGAGTGGATGCCCTTATCTTGTTCCTGACTTCAGAGAACGTATTTTCCATTTTTCCCCTGCTTAGTATGATGTTAACTTTAAGCTTATTATCTATAGATTGTACCACATTATGTTCTATTCCTTCGATTACATGTTCCTTCAGGGGTTTTTATCATAAAGGATGTTGGATTTTAGGCCAATTCTCAAACGGTTAGAAGAAAATAAGTAACAAAGATTGGATTAAAATTAAAGAAATGAAACATAGAATACAAAACAATCAATGAAACGAAGAGTTGTTTCTTTGAAATAATAATGACATTCCTTTAAGCAAACAAAACAAATGAAAAGGCCCAAATTAATAAAACTGCAAGCGAAAGGATATTACAGCAGATACTATTAAAATCCAGATTATTATAGAATATATTGAAAGCTCCTTTAAAATGGAAAATCTGGAAGAAATACCTACCAAAGGATCGACCAAAAATAAGAAAATACAAATAATTTAAATACATAATTAGATACAAGTTAAAAAAAATCACAAGCCAGGTGACAGTAGTTCATTCCTATAATCCTAGCTGTTCAGGATGCTGAAATCTAAGCATCACAGTTTAAAGCCAGTGGGACAGGAAAGTCAATGAGACTCTTATCTCCAATAAACTACTCAAAAAACCTGGAAGTGGTACTATGGCTCAAGCGGACAAGTGCTTGCCTAGAGTGAAAAAGCAGCTCAGGGACAGTGCTTAGGCCCAGAGTTCAAGCTCCAGGAACAACAATAACATACACAAAAAATCCTGTAAAAATAATTAGTTTTTCTGTATATTTAAAAGCAAACTCATAGAAGTGAATTCAATTACATCCATTAAAGTTTCAAATAAAAAGAAACATCAAAACATAACCTCAACAAAAATGTTCAAGACTCCTACTGAGAAAAATATAAAACATGGAAGAAATTCTAGATGATATTAAGATAATGAAAAGACATCTAATGTTCATGGATCAGGAGAATATTATTAGAACAGCCATACTACCAAAAAGGATACACAAATTCAATGAAATCCCATCAAATATGCAGTGAAAATTTTCACACACAAAAAAAACTAATCATAAAATCTGTACAGAAACGCAATGGAACCCAAATAGCCAAAACAATCCTAAGGAAAAAAGAGTGATGTTGGAGATATCTCTATACTGAACTTAAAATTACACTACATAGTCATAGAAACAACAGTAAGAAGAACAAAAAGCAGTACTGGCACAAAACCAAATAATAGACCAATAAAATAGATGATCCAAAAACAAGCGCATGTAAGTACTGACATTTGATTCTTGACAAAGATGCCAAAACAAACATTGGAAAACGAACAACAAAAAAACCAGTCTGTTTAAGCTGGAGTGCTTGGAAAACTGGATATCCACATGTAGAAGATTCAAACTAGATCCCTAAATTGGTCTGTAAAAAAAAAATCAATTACAAATGGAGCAGAGATATTTTAAGACATGAAACTTTGAAATAATTACAGAAAAATGTTGTAATTCTACACATGAGCATGTAGGGAGATTGTCTCAAGATGATTTTGAATTTCATCTATTTTTTTTGTAAATGACATAATTTCATTTTTCTTTGTGGATATTATTCTAGTACATATGCCATATTCTCTTAATCTTCAGTTGTTTACTAGACTACTGTAAATAGTACTATGAGTGAAGAGTTATATCTCTTATATGGCAAGTTACATTCTTTTAGACTAATGCTTACAAGTGGTATAGCAGGACAATCATCAAAGAGTTCATTTTTAGTTTCTTGAGAAACCCCATACTGATTTTCTATAGTGTCAACATTAGTTTACATTCCCACAAACAGGGCATAAGGGTTGTTTTTTTCTCCACATCCTTACTAGTATTTGTTGTTGGCTTGATGACAGTCATTCTGATTGGGGTAAGACAGAAAATCTCAGTATTGTTTTGATATCTACTTTCTTCATGGAAATAGATGTTGAACTTTTCCTTACCTATTTGTTACTCATTAGTTTTTCTGAGAACTATCTGTCCAATTCATTTGCCCGTTACTAATTGGATTATCTGTTCTTTTACAGTTTAATTTTTTTAGTTATGTATATATTCAGGATATTCTTTTCATGTTGAATATCTAGAAAACATATTCTCCTATTCCACAGGTTCATATACAGTTTCTTTCCTTCATTTTGCCATTGCAATTATGTGACAAGATAAGATATAAAGTAATGGTAAAATACAGTAGAGGAAGGGAAATTCAGAAAAGAACTCAGATGTGGGTGAAAGATGAGCATTATGGGCCCTGGCCCTATGTTGGGGAGGACAAGGCTCTCCTGGTTCCAGACAGGCTGTTGTCCAAGGGTTCAGGCCCACTGTCCGTGGACAGCAGGCCTACATGGACCTCTGTGGAGGGGGAAGCTCCTGGGTGGCCATCACCACACTGTCCTGTCCCATGTGACCCACAGGCCCCGTGAACAGCATGTGCATGTGAGTAGAAACTCTGGGAGGAAGGTTAGTCCTTCGGACCTGCCACCAGCATGTCAGTGTAGACATGACTGAAACTTAATTGTTGCTGGGGTTTATAGGGAAAGTCTCTGCTTACCAAAAACAGCTGACATCCCTATATATTGAGCCTTTGTTTAAAAATCAATCTATTCAATATATATGTATTTAACCCAATGACAGCAAAAATATACAAAAAGGAAGTCACTGTGGCTTGGCCCTCAAGGGAGCATGATTTGGGAGAAAAGATGAGATGGGACATTAAAAATGCTGACAAAAGGCTAAAAGCCTTGAAAAACTTGAAAACCTGAAATAAACGGCAGTTGAAAACTCTACCTTACTTCAGAGAACCTCTGTGCTTCCCATCCATGATGACCTACAGTCATCCTGCTTTCCACAGTTACTGTTACTTTATCAATGTTCATGAATTTCAATTATGTTGATGAAAATCATTAAGTAAATTATTTACCTCTTACCATCTAGCAACTGCTTTTAATGTGTTTATTGTACATGATTTTTAAAAAGTTATTACTTTCTCTTATTCTCAGCTTTTGTATACCGTTTCTGTTTACAACACTCACTTTCTCTTATATCATTATTCTTCAAGTCTCTGTTCATGAAATCTACAGCCAGTAAGAGAAAGAGCCTGTTTTAAACCTAACCATTCCATTCTCCCTTTCCACTCTATTGAGGAACAGGGAAATTTACAAGGAGGAAATGGTAGAAGGGGACACCTTGTTTTCTGTTAGAAACCAAATTATTGCTTTTGAAATGAAACTGCAGTAGCAGTCCCATTCATGTTGTTCAGCGATGGAAACTTGACGGCACATCTGGGCTGTCCCCCCATGCCCACTGAAAGGAAGGGGCGTAGGCCAGGGCAAACCCTGCTGAGACTTGACTCCTCCCTGTTAGTCCACACAGAAAAATACACTTCACTAATGGTTGCTCTTCATACTGTACTGACTTATTGTCAGCAGAGGAGAGTACAAGACAACTTGGATAGAAGAGTACATAGGCTTTCATTAAGTCTACAAGCCAAATGGTCACATGACAAAAATGAAACTTCATCCATTTTACATGTTCTCCATGTTTGCAGATGAAAGAGTACCAGCCCTAAGTTTCTTGGGTGAAAACATACAATAGACAATTCTGACATACATGTATATGTCCTACATAGAACACATGACATATATACACGTCATACATATAACATATGGCATGATACACCTAGAATTTTGACAAAAGAGCCTCTGTACCCACAACGTTTACCATATTAGTGAAACACAATAACCTATTTCTCTTTACTGCAGGAATTTTGAGACTTTAAGACACCTGCCCTTGTGAGAATAAAAAACAGATAGACCATGTGCACTGTTTCTTAAACTGACTCGGGGAAGGCTGAGCCTGTAGGAATCACAATGCCAAATTAGTCCTGTTGCATTACTAGTAATTACTGCCTACCAGTAATTTTCTGCCTGGATGATTCATTGTCATTTTGACATTCTTGATATAAAAATAGACCTCTGACTCTTGATGTCTACCTCTCAATTTCTTCTGAGATTGATTTTATTCTTTCAATTTCTTTTAACTAGCTGGGTTTAAGCAAAGTGAGATACTATAAAGCCAGGAGAGGAAGGTAGATTAGAAGACTGTGGGATAGACATTTTCAAAAATAACATAAGAAAATATAGCCTAATCAAGAAATTATTTCCTAAAATATCATGCTTTTAAGAGAGGTTAGTTAGGGTTAAAAACATATAAAATATATTCATAAAAACATATGAACAAAGTAATATATGTTAACCTTTAGCTTGAAATAAATCACCTAGAAAAATAATATTTTCCAACTCAAATAATGTCAATCTGTATGTATGTGCATATGAATGATAATTTACTGTAGTAAATTTGTAGTTGAATGTTTAGAGCATGTTGTTTCCTAGTAATTTTGATAGTCTGGGCCCAAATGTGCTTTTACTTGGGAGATTCTAAAGATATCTAAGAGGAAGAGGAAGAGGAAGGAAAGGGCTGGATGTAAAACAACTTTTCGCATTCATGCACAAGGCACAGTTTTGTTGGAAGTCTGGCAGCCTGATCTCATAAATCACCATGGGCTCCTAGACTCACCCAGGCTATGGGTGGGGGTAGGTGTACCATAAAAATTTAAATACTACTTAAGTGTTTGATAGGAGATCCCATCCTTCACACCTGGGGTCCCCCAGGGATTGGCCAATAATCTACCCAGAAGAAGATTAGAGTGAAGAGTCAGGACAAATGAGATAAAGTTTATTTTCCAGTTCTTCAAATATTTAAGCTACACAGTCACAGAGAACTTATACTGAGAAAGTCTGTGGAAAGAATCTTCCCCAGCTTTACCTCTGTGCCATACAAAGCTCTTCAAGCATACCTGCTATAAATATTAAACTCAAAGTGCATACTTCCTTAATTTTATTAAATCGAGTCCTAAATCAAGGAGTGTGTGACCCTTCTGTAATCTCCAAGTTATATGATCACTTTTGAAGCAAAGAAAGGAAGACAAAAGAGTCAGTGCTGGTGAGCACCATGGAATTTATCTAATAATCTACATCCACTTTTACAAAAATACACCGTGTAATCCATTTAAAAATAATAACTGTTTCAGTTCAGTCCCTGTACACAATGCCTCCCTTTGTCCCTTGTAAGTCTCTCAAATGTCTTATTTTAAAGGAATATATAGTACTCCCGGAAGACATTTTCCCATTTCTATTCTCTTCGGCTCCTGCGAGCCCTTGTTCTGTGTGATAAGGCAATCTCCTCCGGGATCTGAGCTGTGTAGTTTCGCACCACGAGTGACAAGGACTCGACTTGAATAACTGCTGTGCGCAGGTTGTAATTATGTCAGCTGGAGTGTTGAACAAGGGGACTGATTAATGTGAGCCCCGGCCCAGGCGCAGTCCCTATCAAAACCTCCGCGCGGGCCAGCAGTGGGGACGGGTTAAAGCAGAAAGACAAAACATGCTGCATCGCCCATGATAGATGAATTGCCCCAACAGTCTTCAGGCAGATGTTCCCGGACAGTATAATATACAATTACTCTGCCTTATCACCTTCCCAGGGACAATAAAGCTTCCTCCTTCTATAGCTCATGTGAGTGAAGGCAAAATTAGTTTTACTTTTACAACACTGACTCACTTATCATGTTGCCTTGATTGTGCTTTTACAGCTAAAGAAAACATATATTCCACTTTTAAACTAAAAAAAAAAAAACCTTAAAAATAAAAGTAAAACCTGTTTTGAGTCTCTTTTATACAACAGATACATCTGAAAGGACTTTTGTTAAAGAGACTGAAGGAAAGTAATAAAATATTTGTGTGCAGGAACATAGAAATAACTCAAGAAGTAAATCTGGTTTGCATAATGGCTGCATGCATAACATCATTTTTCAAAGAGTGTGCAGAAACACTTAATTGGATGAACATTAATTAAAAATATGTATGTGCTGATACTGTCCATCTCTTTCTCAGACATCCACGCATGCTTCGGGTCCAGTCTAGTGATGCAGGCAGTATGTTTAGAGACTCCTTGGGTCTCTTCTCAAGAAAGCTGTGCTCACCTGGAAAGGGAGACGAGCCTCCTCACCACTTGAATAAAACAATGTCACGCATGTGAGCACGTCATTGAAATGGTGACAGCATTTTCTCAATTTGCAAAGGGAAAGGGGCTTTTTACTTTTAAAGTTGTGAAACAACCTAAAACCAAAAGCTAGCCCAGAACCCTAACGATCCTATGGCAAAAGGACTGATAAAAGCAGCAACAATTCTGTAGGACTAAAGGAAACCCATACAAAACATTAGTGAATGCAGACCCTGTAGACATCAGACTGTAGAGCAATATGTATGACCTATTTCTGCTTTTTAGTGGTTTAATACAACTGACACCAAAACTCAGCATTTATAATACACCTTAAGTCATGAAAACAAATCATGTACACATCACATAGATTTACTTTTGCTTTTCATATTATAGGGGCACTAACTCCAATACCAACACAGTCTTAATACATTTCTCATGGTAGGACATACCCAGGACAGCAATGTATTCTAGAAATACAGCAATTTGAAGAAACTGCTTATCAATCTAGTTCTAATGCAAGTTTTAGCACAAGAATACACAGAAACCATCATTAAGTTCAGGACTGGTAAAAAGGTAATACAACATTCTGATAATTTCTTGGGAAAAGTCAAACAAATACAAGGTGAGTAAAAATAGATTCTTGTTAGCAAAACAGACTTCAGTATGCTTTTCCACACAGCAGTAATGTGAAATGACGGGTGGGGCTTGAACTGATGCTTCAGTTATGTATAGATATACCATAACACCCTGTTGCAAACCTTAACTACATTTATAATTGTAGCCATGGTCTGTAAAATAACAGTAAAAAGTGGGCAAAAGCAAATTGAACAGGCTATGAATATATACGTGTCCGATATCATCACAAACTCCTCAACTGACTCATGATATCATTTGAGAAACCTATTGATTTATTAGTCTTACAAAAATATTAAGGCATTAACCAAAAACTGTTTATTTTTTTATTATTTATTTATTATTATTTTTTGGGGTCCGGTCGTGGGGCCTGAACTCTGGGCCTGGGCGCTGTCCTTTAGCTCTTCAGCTCAAGGCTAGCGCTCTACCACTTGAGCCACAGCGCCACTTCTGGCTTTTTTCTTTTTTGCTTATGCTGAGAAATCGAACCCAGGGCCTCAGGCATGCAAGGCAAGCGCTGTACCACTGAGCCACCTTCCTAGCCCCCCCAAAACTGTTTAAAACAAGAGAAAAATATGATCCATTTTCATTTTTCTTTGGCAGTAACAAGGACTTAGGGCTGTCTATTTACAAATCCCATGGTTTTATCACTAAGCCACATCTCCAGCCCTGTTTTCGGTTCCCTAGGTTTCAGATAGGGTCTCACTTCCTGCTCAGGCCCACAACTTGGTACCTAGGACAACAGGTTCATGCCACTTCAACTAGCTCTTCAATAGGAGGAGCCTTGCAAATATTTTTCTACTCCTCTGGCTTTAAACTGCAGTTTCAACCAATGACCTTCCAATTTGAGTTGGGTGTGGCTGGGGGAAATACAACCACCAATGGTGTGTACCATCTCAGTGTTCTCTATTCCTAACTTTGAACACAACATACTCAAATACAGCGCTGTGTAGCTGTAGTGTCTGAAGATGTAGAACCACGGCTATAGTGGCGGTACAAAAAGCAAGTAAATGAGCGCAAACCCTGTGTGGTCCACCCGCTGCTCTCTCAGCTGTCCGGCCCCCAGCCCCAGTCTGCAGCACTGGTTTTGCTGTTCCCTACAAACCCAGGAAACAGGCACACCGAACATTTCTTCACCTCTGCGTGCTTACCTAGGTTTCTCTTCTCATAACTTTACTAAAACTGGTCTTCCCCAAAGCACCTGGCCTTGTGGTGACAGTGGCTACCATTTCCTATTTCACTCTACCCCTGGCCCCTCTCTGCCTGCTGCAGGACGCCTCTCCTTCTCAGAATTCCCTTCTATGTCTCTGATGATAATACTTGGCCTCTCAAGGCTTTCACTGTTTCCCACTTACAAAAGAGAATTATCACTGTCACTAATGCCTTCCATTTGCACACTAGTACAACTGGCTTCTATACCCACTGACGCCTCTGGCTGCATCTGCGGTAGGCACATGGCAGAGAGTGTCCCTGGGGTCACAGACCTCAGACCACACTCACCGTCATTTTTCTAAGTACTTCTTCTAGCACTGCTTTATTGAACAACACCGTACCTTACCCAGGAGCCCTGGGCAACACACCAAAGACCATGAACTCTGCCACCTCTCCTCCCAGCTCATTCATTTGGTTAGCATGTTCTTTTCCTGTGCTTTCCAAACCGGAGAGGGAATAGACCTTAATCTGGCCTTTCCTCTTCCTGTGCCTTTAGAGGATCTCCAGCTTCTGTGTGTGCTCTCAGAGCCAGGGCTGCAGAGATTCAGAGACCTGGCTCTGAGTGTTGCACATTCTCTTCCCTGGCCACTGCTTCTTTGCAGTCAGGCTCAGCCTCTCCAGCACAGACAGTGGTAAAAACCCACAGGTACTTCCCGCGGCCGTTACACCCTGAGCCCCACAACCCTGGTGTGCTGTGAGGGAAGACAACTTCAAATCAAAAGAAGAATCTGGAATTGGAGAATGGGACAAAAATCTAAAACTGCGACTACTTCAGATACTCAGGTCAAAGCAAATTTCTCAAAAGTTTAAATATCAAGCATTATTTAACCCTAAAACAATTTAATTGCAGAGATATATTACCTTACTGAAACATAAAGATTCAACATTTACATTTTCTCTCAATGGGAAGAGTATTCATTTTGTGATATTTCATATCTGTGTTAAAAGCTGCAGTTTACCATGAAGAAACAAGGCACGTGGAAGAAAGGAACGAGAGAAGCTAATGGGCTCACAGTCAGAACCTAAACAGTGAGAACTGGCCAGAGTCCCAGCTGATAGGAGAGAGAAATGAGGGACTACTGCTGATTCCCAAGGTTCCAGCAAAGACATTAAGACTAGGGAATGCCAGTTTAAGGATTTTCAGGGAAGACAAATATTGAGTTAAAATTCCCTCCAGGTAAAAGTATCAGGTTACATATTGTTATGGAATAATAAATTCTAGTTTATCTGAATTATAGCTCACTGGTAGCTCTGTAGTAATTAACACCATAACTCGTTTTTTGTTTTATTGCTTTTTTACAAAAAACAAAGAGAAAGGTTCAGGTTTTTTTTTTTTTTTTTTTTTTTAGAATTTCTTTTCAGTAGTGGGGCCTGAACTCTGGGCCTGGGCGCTGTCCCTCAGCTCTTCAGCTCAAGGCTAGCACTCTACCACTGGAGACACAGCGCCACTTCTGGCTTTTTCTGCTTATGTGGTGCTGAGGAATCGAACCCAGGGCTTCATGCATGCAAGGCAAGCACTCTGCCACTGAGCCACCTTCCCAGCCCTTTTAGAATTTCTTATAATAGAGTAAAGAAGAAAATAATATAAGTAGGACAAACCAAATCTGTGTCACATTCCCTTAATAAAATAAAGGTGTAAAAATTAAAAATATATTAATACTGTCTTTACAGAAATTCTTAATGTAGTGAAAATGTAGTATCCAAATGTATGCTACTACGAAGAAGGGAACCATCTTATTCCACAAAGGGGGTTTGAGGTATGAGAATTATGCTGCTAGAAAAGGCTTCTTTGACTCACTCTGCCTCAATACAAATGACTACATAATGATTTCTTAAACGTTCCTATCTTTCTTCCATCTTCTATGAATTTTGAACATGTCCAAAAGAGGCAGCATTTCAGAATATGAAATCAAGGACCGAGAACAAACACCACTCAGCTTCTGCCAGCAGTTCTTCGCTGAGTTCCAGGGCTCCACCTGGCACTTTTCCTCAGATCTACACAAAGGCTGGCCCAGCACCTCAAGGTGATGCACACGACAGCCTGTGACGACTGTCCAGCCCCTGGTGATTAGACTGCCTGCTTAATGAGCTTCATGGCGTGAGCTTCTAACAGGTAGAGGATATAGATAGTAACATCGCAACGCGTTTTGTTGTGTGATAATAGCTCTAGTGTCTGAGGAATACACTATTATGCAAGAACATTATTGCCCAAAAAATATTTTCTATTTTTTTCATCTCTAAGGCCTTTCTTTCTACCACAATACATACAGATATATCTAACTACCACCCAAGGGACTGTCCATAGTAATTCCTTGTAGAAAGACCATCCCCAAAGATAGCTTTTGGTCCTTTTATAATGACTGGATTTGGGATTCAACAACAGCAGGTTAAATAAACATGTTTATCTAGATTGCACTCAAAGAGATAGCAGAGGGAATGTATGGTCACTTTGTGCCCAAAATGGTTCTTCTAATTGATCTGTGATCTCAATGCCTATTTTAGCTACATCAAAAAACAAAACCACTTACTTATACAGATAAACAAAAGAGGAATCTCAGATACTTATCTTCTTAAAGAAAAGAAACATAAAAACATAAATATAAAAAATAAAATAAAATAAAAAAGAGAAGAAACAAACTGGTAATTTTTAATGCTATGGAATCTATTTACTTAAAAGATATAATTTTTTTTTACTCAATCAAGCTTTTTTTGTAGTATAAAATCATCAATATTAACTAAAAGCCAGACACCAATTCTTGTGCTATACCAGCAATAGTATACTAATTGAAACAAAAATTAACACCCATGCTTGTATGTTTTAAAGCAACAAAGTATGAATAAAATAAGTTGTGTAGGAAAGGAATATTAAACAAAACAATAGAAAACTAAAAACAATTGAAACTACTATTTTAACTATCAAAGCTAAAATTCACTAATGATATGAAGAAAGGAAAGTAGGAAATATTTCATTCAGGATTTCTTTTTAGCTGTAAAGATTAGATATGAGATGAAACAAATTATACATATTACAACTGTCATGTTCCATTGCAGAAATGATGAAAATATGTGCTATGAGAACAGCAGCTTTATGTCATTAGGAAAGTCCTGGAAAAAAATCCCACTACCTCTACTTACCAGAATCCTCAACTCCAGATAAAGAAAAGTGCAACTCTATAGACTATCACCTGGACACATTCTAGGAGAATTTTGAAATGTCATCCTAATTTGAAGGAAGCCATTGTTCTACAAAAAGTGTGGAGAGCAACTGAATGTTTAGGCTGTTATAGATCTGGTCCATTCAGTTTTTTATTCCATTAGCAGTTACAGTAAACTACAAAGCAATTGAATTGAGACAAATAAAACAGTGATGTAGCACTGAATAGTACCTTACAATATGAAATAAGCGTTCTTGTAGCAACGACAAATGTCACAAAATACTAGGCAAGTTCACATTTCATTATTTGAACCAGTCTATATTCTGAGAAATTTCAAATCTTCATCCTACTTCTAAAAAAAACAAAACCCCAAACCCCAAAACCCTCTACTTCTAAATAATATGCTGTTCATTAAGTAGGCATTTCACTTCTTTCTATTGGTATATATGATGTACTAATATAAAAATTCATTTTTTCTTACTATTTGTAGGCAAAATTAAGTTTATTCTAGCAGAGTCTTTCCTGATATAACTGGTGTAGGTGCACAGGAAGCCAAAGGAAAATTGGAACTCTCTGGAGAGATAATCCAAAGAAGAAAATTATCCCCTGTGGAGTTTGTGTCTTCCTAGCTTAGGATCCCGCTAAAACAAATGAAGACAGAACAATGAATCCATCATATATTGGATTCTTAATGCCACGGTATCTAAGAACATTTACGGTATTACTTAACTATTCAAAGGTGACATAAAATGCTATGAACCTGAAATTTTATCAAAATACATATTATCACCTATGACCTGAAAACATTTTCAATGCTTGAGGCATGTTATATAAACATCTCTTTAAGGACTAGAGAAGGAACTACTTGGACAGTACCTGCAAAGCATAAACAGGCCCCTGGTTTGATCTCCAGCACTGCAAAAGCAATAGGAAGAGGGAGATCTTTGAGAAGTATCTGCTTAGAAAATTAAGGCAAACTTTCAAAAGGATCATCAATATTTCTTTTTGGTCAGGGTTGCTTAAAATTTCCTAAAAGTGCTTTGTGCAAATATCAGACAAAATTTCATCGAAAGTATTTATCACAAAATTTCTAAGGCACACACGCGCGCGCACGCACACAAACACACACACACACACAGGAACAAAACAGAAAATTCCATCCCACTCATATAAAAACTTGTAAATCTAATAGCTGGAATTACAGACCAGGATTGAAATGAATAAAAAAAGGCGATATGGGCAATGTGGCAAAAGGCCAGCACGCTTCAAGTGGAGCTATCACCCTAAGCTAAGGAGTGCCCCCTCCTACACAACAGAAAAGAAAATCCTCTTGAGGTAGTCACGTCTATGAAAATCAATGTCTGAGGGCTAATTAGCTATCAAGGAAGGGGGGAACCCCAGAATGTATTTCTTAGGACCAGCAAAACTATAGCATGGTTCTTTAATTTAGAAGACTTTATTCCTCAGCTCCATGAGACAAAGTACTTCTATTTGAGACGTTTCAAGCAGTGAATACAAAACAAAAATAAAAACAGCACAAAAGGGAACAGAGCATAAAATATTGTAAGAGGTCTTGTAAAGTTAGAAATATTAAGACAATTATGAATTTGAGAAAACCAACAAGTAAAACTCATCATACGGAAGAGAGGCTATCTCGAATTCAGTAATGCAGCTACGACGAAGTGCTGAAAAAGCCAGGAGAGGCTGGCTTGGAATTTCAGTTCTAAAAGAGAGCATTTTATAACGCTTCATAGAATTGTCCTCAATATTTTGATACAGCTGGCTATACTTGGTGCTATTTTAATGGCTTATATTTACAAATTCAGTGCATTTCCCCATAAAGCCTAAGGAAAAACAAAAGAATACACTAGGAAAGTAAGTTTCATATATAAGAAAAGCCCAACTGTGGCCACTTAAGCAATACTCATTTTTTTCTCATATTACAGGCCTATGTGATGAGAGAATCAGAGGCAGATTGATATTAACCAATTCTACAGGGAAGAACAAAACTTACCCTTAGAAAGGACACTGACTATACCAGATATGTTCTAGTAATCATGCTCAGTTTTGATCTCAAATTAATACAGAGGTGAGCATACACAATAAAAGCAAATATTTTATGTCTATTTTAATGTAGTATCAAACTAAAAATCTGCTACATAATTGATATGCTAGAAAAGAATAGGTTGCACCTGAATTTAGGCGTGGAAATTATAATGTAGAAAAAAAGGTGTGGAGAAATAATGGAATATACAGTAATGGATTAGAAATTTAGATATTCCAGACAGGAAAAACTAAGGGAAAAGGTCAATGTTTACATCTAAATAGAATGAGATGTCATTGCCTAAATTAATAATGCAAACTTGAAAAATGGCCCTAAGTTCAACAGACCAATTATACAATTCTTTTGTAAACAAATCTACATTCATATTTTTCATGAATAATTATAACTACTAGTTTTTCTGCATTGAACATTAGTTCAATCTATAAATTGAGAAATATATTTTCAAATGAAATTTAGATACTATTTCAATTTCTTATGATATAAATTTACCTGAAAATAAATTATAATAATGAGTTAAGAATTCTCTACAGAAAGTTTTTCTCTACTCATACTATGCAAATGGAAGTATTTATGTTAAATATACAAAATAAATGTTTTAAAGCATGAAATTTTACAGAAAAATAACAGTAAGACAGACACGACCAGGGCTTTAGAGGAAGATGCAATCATCTTGCTGAGACTATCATACTCAACTTTTCTCTGAGGAAAGGTGTATGGCCTGTGTTTGTGTCAGGTGCGTGTGGGATCTAGCTCACTTTGCCTCCAAAAGCAGAACTATCTTTTCCAATTGCTATCTTCCTCATTTTAAAATCTTATTCTCATTTGTCAGAAAACAACGTATATGTTCTAATTCCCACACTTTATTCACAGTGCCCAACTTAAGAACAATTCTTACATTGGAAAGTTCTTTGCCAAGGCTAACCTGTGTTTTGTTCAGTAGGAACAGCAAAACTAACCACAAATACCCAGAAGAATAAAACTCATAGGTGAAGAGAAAAGATACACATTATTTATTTTCAGCAGTAATAAAATTACTCAGAGGTGGAAGTAAAGATAAAAATTACGCTTTTATCAAGGACATTAAGTATTTCAGAAAGAGAGTTGGTGGATGGAAGTGTTAGAAGCACTAAATCACAGGGCAGTGGCGCTACGCAGGTAGAACAGTGGCTCCCCGACTGCCGTGGGACAGGGCTGGCTGGCTCTCAGCAACACCACACAGGAGCGTTGCTATTTAAGGAGACAGCTAGCGTGGGGACACGCTCTATGACCTTAGCCTACGCAAGAAACACAACCAACTGTCAAAACATGAAAAGATGGAAAATACACGGTGCACCTGAATCACAAGTACATCAAAGCAATGTAGGATCACAGAAAGAGTCAAATCACACCTCTGTACTATTAAAAAAAAAACCCTAACCAGAAATTCTGGAAATATGTTATAAAGATCATGGGTCTGAAACAAGACTTAGAAGCAAATATTTTCAAGTAAAAAACTGAAAACCATGTACATGTCTAAAAATGTAATCCACTGAGTATTATGACTCAGAGTCACTTGAACTGTGAAGGTCACAATTAAATGACAAGAGAGCGGTTTTCAAACTAGCCACTGTGACAAAGGAAAGTACTTAAACCATTATTCAAAATTGATTTTTGATTTAATAAATTGTAGGTACTCCAAATATTGTTAAAAGATCCCATTTTGACATATGTTTATTATAATAAACCTACCACAGATCTGCACGGCACTGCCACTCGGCAGTGACTCACTGAATGTGTTACATGCAGCTGAAAGCTGAAATAAAAAAACTGAAACCATGCTAATGTTGGTACTTTAAGAGATGAAACTAGCACTCAAGTTTACCACAAGCCAGCTCTGCCCAGCGTACCTGCCCAGCACCACAGAACCCTGAGAGGCTGGTCCTACAAGTAACCCAAATTTTACAAATCAAGTTGTGATTCACCAAGCAATGAAAGAACTTCATGAAGGCCACACGGCTCTGAGTGCTGAGGCATCCTTCGTGCGGTGTGTGCACAGACACACCTCCCTGTGCCACGAGTTCAGCCCACAGGAAAACAAGAACTGGAGTCAAGGCTAATTCAGCAACAGCAATCACTGCTTGTGATTTCACTGCTCCTTAAAACAGTGTTACTATGTTGTCTGTTATCAGTACACTGAGTACAACAGACTGTGACTGTGAAATACACTTGAAACTGGTACATACTATTTGACCTACTTTATATGTGGAATTCTGCATGTAACCTTATTTGTAAAAAGCAGCTGTTTGGCGGGACGGTTTGGGGTCCACACTGTGAAATGTACCTACTGGAGTGGCAGAAACCAATAGGATCACAACGCCAGTGTAGCCCCGGCTAAACATCCACAGAACCCACTAGGGGCTGGCGATATACACTTGTAATACCAGAGACTCAGGAGGCTGAGACCGGAGGATCACAGTTCAAAGCCAGGTGAGATGAGAAAGTACATTAGACTTCTATTTCCAATCAACCACACAAAAAAAGTTGAAGTGGAGCTGTATCTCAAGTGCTAGAGCACTAGCCTTGAGCAAGTAAGAGCTCCAGGACCAGCAAAAAAAAAAAGGGGGGGGGATACAAGGCTCTGAGTTCCAACTGCAATAGAGATATAGCTAGACAGCTAGAAAGAGACAGAGACAGAGACAGACAGACAGACAGACAGATCAGAAATATTCATTCATAGGGTATAGACTAAAGTGCATAACCGTTTCTAATTTTCTAATTGCCTTTCTGTTTCAGAGGGGAAGGCAATTATGGTGTTCTCTGTAATAAAGGAAAGAACATTTGATAATGTTTAATTTTTGCAGAATCCATATTATCAGTATTTTAAAATTTCTATGTCTGCTTCTAATTGGTCTACCATTTTCCAAAATTTCCAAGAAATATCAATGTGAACAGAACTCATAAAATGGTCAATGAGTAAATCATTAAAGAATGAAATACGTCTGTACTATCTCTGTACTGGTCAGTGACCTTTCACATAAGACTTAGTGCACTCGTGTGGCTGGTAGCAGTGGTTACGGCAGTCTGTTTGTTGAGGGCACTGGAGCACAAGAGCACAGAGTCTGATTCCTAGAGGGCTCCAAGTATCATGGACACATGCTTCGATTCAGTAGACCTGGATGCCGTGTCCCACTGCAGCGTGAAGCCACAGTGTGGTGTTCAGCGGAGGCGGAGGGGGCACCTGACAGAGGTGTCTCAGTGGTGGACAAGCTGCACGGCCCCCAGCCTCCAGAAGGGGCGCCAGCTCACCGACACAGGTGGGCACTGGGAAGCCTGCACAGAGCTCCCTGCTCCATCCTCCCCCCACCACTGGTCTACACATCCCCGGGGACTGCCGGAGAGGGGACTGAGCACCGTCACCCCGGGGTGCAGTCTGCGCTGAGGATCCACATGGCCCATCCTCTCTAATTTCAGAGCACAGACGCCCCCTGCGGGGGGACCACAGCTGGCACAAAGGTGTCTGTCTCCATGTTCTCCGCTCACTGAAGTCCATTTACAAGTACTTGGGAAAAACAAGTCACTTCTTAGGCACTAACGCCTTTAAAGCACACAGTACTCCGTATTCTCTGTCTCCATGAGGACTTCGCTCCTGGTGAACAAGATACTGTACACATGCTGGGTAACAAACTGACTTTTGAGCAATGATACAAAACACTGGAAATCATGTAAAAAAAAGAAGAGGACAATATATGAACATGACTAAAACAAAGCCAGACACAGTGACTCACATATGTAACCCAGATACACAGGAGGTAGAGATGGGAGGATTGAAGGTCAAGACCAGTCTGGACAAAAAGGTAGTGAGACTCCATTTGAACAAATAACACAGGAGTGGTGGCTCCTGCCTATAGTCCCAGATACCCGGCAGGCACAAGCAGGGAGATCACTGTTGAAGGCCAGTCCTGGGTAAAAATGCGAGACTCTAAAAAAATAACTAAAGCAGATGGGGAGATGGTTGGAAACATGCCTGTTTACCAAAACAAGACCGCAATTTCAAACTCAGTACCGCCAAGATGAAACGAGAAAATGCAATGAATTCTGTATTGAAACAGCTTTAAAACTGTGCATACTAGGATGGTAGACACACATTGTCGTGAATTTGTTCAAAGCCAGGAAATCTTCAAGTCCTGTGGACTGTGGATGTTAATGGTCTTTTCTGGTACTCAAATATAAGAAAGGGTCCACTCTGGTGTGAGCACTGATAACTAAGGGACTTGCATATACACAGGTATCTAGAAACAACTATTCATTTTACTGAAAAATATAAAATTGCTCTAAAATGTAAATATTTTAAGAAAGTTACTAAGATTAGGTACTAAACTTTCAAATATATCTATATCTATATATGTGTGTGTATGTATGTATATAAAAGAGAATTTACCATCTTAACCATATTTTTGGTGAGACTGAAGTTTGAACTCAGGGCTTCGTGCTTTTGCACGGCAGGGGTTCTTCCACTTGATCCACTCCTCTGGCCCCATCTACTACTTTTCTACCCAGGGTAGCCTTGAACTGCATCCTCTGGATCTTTGACAGCAGAGTAGCTTGGATTTCAGGCATGAAGCACCAGAACCAGCAGGAAACCACATTTGCTCATGAGGAACACTGTCAGCGTACTGGTGGCCAGAGGGGACATCGGGCTCCTTACCTGTAGTCACACCAGGGGCACCTGTACGGCTTCTCTCCAGTGTGCACTCGCTTATGCCGAGTCAAGTGGGACTGGGTGGTGGAGGCGAAGTTACACTCATCACATTTGAAAGGCTTTTCTCCTGGAAAACAACAAGAAATGTATGTCAATAATGACTGGGTGTGGGGACAAAGCCAGGTGTCAGCAGCCTGTGAAGGAACGGATTTCCATGCAGGCAAAAGAGGCTCACACTTGTAATCCTAGTTACTCAGGAAGTTGAGATCTGAGGATCTGAGTCCATGAGACTCTTATCTCCAATTAGTCAAAGAAAAAGACAGAAGTGGCCCTGTGACTCAAATGGTAGAACGCTAGCCTTGAGCAAAAGTAGTCCAGGGACAGTGCCCAGGCCCAGAGTTCAAGCTCCAGGATCTGCAAAAAAAAAAAAAAAAAAGGAAGAAGAAGGGAGAAAGGGGAAGGGGGGAATGGGAAGAAGAAGAGAAAGAGGAAGAAGATAGGCAAGGGGCAGGGGACAGGGAAGGGGAAGGGAGGGGACAAGGTAGGGGAGGGAAGAGGAAGGGGAAGGGGAAGAGGAGCGGTAGGGGAAGGGATTTCTTAAGTGTGCAGAGTATCATTCCAGGGGCCACACACACATTTGGGATACTTGAGTGTTTATTCTCAGAGACAGAAATTTAGAATAAATTTTCATTTTTTCTGTATTAGAAGATAAATAAGGTATATAACAAATAGGTGAGGCATGTCTTGTTATAAACAGGATTCTAAATTGTAGGTATGATCTGCAGTGTATCTGAAATGATGAAACAAACTATCAAAAGCCATTAGAAAAAAAAGTAAAGTACCCTTTAAATCCTGGCAAAACATACCATAGAGGTGCACTTTGAATATAGAGTGCAAACTTTACTAATTTCCTAACATTAAATACAAAGAAAAAGGGAAAGGATTTGTGTCTCCAGATATAGAGTGGTAGCCCAGCAAGTGGGAGACTCAGCACTGAAACCTCAGTATGTCAACAACAACATCAACAAAAGAGGCAAAAAAGATGAAAGACTCAGATCCATAAAGTGTTAGTCCAACCCTCAAAAGCACACCACCCCTATGCAGACACAGCCCAAGGACCAGGACAGTAGAGCAGCAGTGCAGATCCTAATAAAGCAAAGCCTAGCTCCTCAAATTTCTCCTGTTCCTCTCCACAAGTACCCTACCAGTGGCACAGACATGCACGCGAGCGCGCGCGCGCGCGCGCGCGCGCGCACACACACACACACACACACACATACACACACACACACACACACACACACACACACACACACTTGCCAGTTGGTTTTCTTCTTTAGAAATTTATGGGGTAGTTTTCTTCTTGTTAACAGCATACATTGCATAAAGGTGTTTTTTTTTTTTCATTATGCTATCTACAATGTGTATATACTTTGATCATATTCACTATCCATCCCTACTTCTCACTGTAAGACACCCTTTTGTAACAGGTGTCGGTGCATGTCACCATGCTGTTTTCATATTTTTTAGTTAAGAATGCACTGCTATGGCATTTCCCCATCAGAACCCCCTTTCCTCCACTTCCCACCTGACTGTGCTCCTAAGCTTGTTCCCCTGAAAAAATCCCCTTTCACAGTTATGTCAGATATGAATGCAAACATGCAATATTTATTTGTCTTTCTTAGCTTGGCATAATTCACTTCACCTAATGATCTCCAGTTCCCTCCACTGATCTACAAATGACATAACTTTTGTTGGCGGCAGAATAATACTCCATTGTATGTATGCAGTACAATCTGTCCAATCATCCGTTTTCTGTGCACTTGGGCTGCTTCCATATCTTGACGATCTTAAACGTGTGGCTACATGCATGAGTGTACAGGTATCTCATATATTTAAAAATCATAAGAATTCCCAGTTTCTAGTTCTACCTCGTTTGGCTGGCAAGAATGTGAAATATGGCAATTTATTTTTATTAGTGCAAATTTAAATTTAAAAATAAATTTTCAAGTCAACTATTGAAATATGTTTAAATATGGCTACAACAGCTTAGGGGTGTGAATGCACACTCACAATGGCAAGTCTTATCAAATCTAAATATAGATGATGTATTCTAAATGCAAATTTGTCCTAGGAAATAGTTTATGTCACAAGTATAAAACACAACAAATTTCAAAACCTTTGTACAAAAATAATCTGTTACCCTTCTCTTTTTTTGGTAAATGTAGCTACCAGAAAACAGCATTACACCTTAATCACACTGCATTTCTGCACGTCGGTGAAGGCCTCAGGAAGAGGAAGGCCTCAGTCCTCTACGACCCCCAAGCAGGTAACGTGGACTAGGATTCCTCCAAATAGCTCCATTTCCTAATAAGTTTAACATGCTTGGTGGGTGAGTTTTCCTGTCCTAACTGCACTGATCACTTCTTTTGGGGGGTTTTAAGACTATGTAACACAGTCTTGATTTTGTTTAAAAAATGATGAATCAAGTACCTTAGCATACTAGGGTTCTACATCAACCTGGCTAACAAGCGTCTCGCTGTCCTGTTTATAAATCTGCCCCAAGTGCTGTCGGCCTACATCAGTGGCCCTCCCCAGCGGGGTGGTAGCACACAACCAAGGGCAGGCACCTTCTGTGACGACGGCATTTTATTTCCTCACAGCACAGGGGAGGGGATGGACGGAGCCAGATGGGCGTCACTTCCAACCCCAGTCTTGCTGTATCTCCTTGTTATGTCAGACATCTCCAGAAAGACCACAAGGATAATATTGCCAAAGGGCAGGGTAACTGTGAGGATTAAGAAGACACACACACACACACACACACACACACACAGAAAGAGCACACTTAGCAGAGTGCTCAGTGCCTATCTGCTCTTATCATGAGTATGACAGCACATGAGTATGACATGAATAACTAGCATACACTTGGTTGAGAGCCAAGAAAAAGACCAACACTCAGCATATAGCAAAACACTACTGGTTTTGCATAGTAAGTGAACATGACCTAAGATAGCATTTATTTATTTTTTATTGTGAAAATACCATACAGAGATGTTACAATTACAAGGGTAAGGTAATGAGTACATTTCTTATCAAGCATTGTTGCCTCCTCCTTTGTTAAGATAGCATTTAGTAGAAAATTTTCTACTTGAATTTTCTAGTAGGAAAAATTTCTACTTGCCTTATTCTTTAAAAAAGAAAAAAAACTCATACAAAACAGAGAAAATAACACTTGGCTCAAAGATTTTTGTTTCTTTCAGACACCTGTCCTTAAGATAAATCCCACCTTCCCAACTTCAATCAAGTTATCACCTCAGTCTTAGTAACTCTTTGCTCTCCATTTAAAGACCTCTAGGCAAGAAACTTAAATTGCTGTGGACAACTCAGGTGTATTAGATGACACACAGAAACCAAGATGACCATGAAAGTGGGATTATCTCTGAGGAAAAATATATGATGTTCCCACTGCAGAAGCCTAGAGGAAAATAATTCGACCAAAGGAAATTCTATGTCATAGAAATAAACAACCACATATTAAAAAATACATGAAAATGTTACACTCATTTTAAGAGTGATCTTTGCTCACAAAGTTCAATGTACAGTAATTTAAGTACATTCCAATGCCAAAGTGAAACATGCAGAAGAAAAAGAACATGTATTAGTTCAGCAATTTGGCATATCTGTCTAGACCAAACATAACAGGCCATATAAAATATTTAAATAGCTTCTAGGAGATAATTAAAACTTTTCTATATTTATAGTACACAATCTAGGTTTTGTTGTTGATGTAACTAACACTGCAACACAGACAATGAATAAAAACAACCAATCTCAAAGGATTCCTGTGCCCAAAGCTGGTAGTTCGTTCCCAAGTGCCGCACACCTGCTTTCTGTTACCATTCCTATCAGTTAATTTCCCAGAAATTTACATAGCGGAACCATATACTACTTACTCTATTCAGCCTATCCTCTTTCTCTCAGCATAGTTATTTGTGACTCATGTACATGGGTAAGGGTGTAAATTACTTCATTTGCTTTCCTTGCTGAACAGTATTTATTACCAGACTGTACCAAAGTTTGCTTATCCATTTATTCATTAAGGACATTGGAGTTGTTTTCATTTTTGGCCAGCACAATAAATAATTTTGCTATAAATCATCGTCTGTAAGCCAAATGTTTGCCCATTTTGCATTTGTACCAGCTGTGAATATTCCAGTTGCTGTACATTTTCACAAAAATTTGCTTCAAATCTGAATTTCTACATGCTAAGGATCTCTTTATATACTTACTGGCCATACCTCTTTATTCTTTGTAAAGTATCTGCTCAAATATTTCAAACCTGTTTCACTTAGTTGTTTCCTCAGAATTCTATTTTGAGTGATATATAAAATATTCTTGATACAAATCCTTCCTAAGATTTGTGATTTGCACATAGTTTTGCCTAGTCAATGATTTGTGTTTTCATTTTCTTTTTGGCAATTCTTGAAGGGCATTAAGTATTACTTTAAAAAGTGTTCAGTTTATTAATATTTCAAGTACTTTTGCTTTTCTGTGCTGTTGATCTCATAACCAAGAAGTCTTTGGATATGATATATACTCAAGATCACAACAATTTTCTCATTTGCTTTCTTCTACAATTTACATAGCTTCAAATTTGACATTTAGATTATGATCGCTGAGTCAATTTTATACAGAGCATGAAGTATGGGTCAAAGTTATTTTTAACTACACATGAATATCCAATTGTTCCAGTACTACAAGTTACAAAGGCTAACTTGTATTGATCCACAGGGGAAAATCCATGTGCAGGGGTGCTGGGGGCTCATGCCTGTAACCCTATCTGCTTATGAGGCTGAGGCTTGGAGGATGGGCATTTCTAGCAAACCTGAGAAGAAAAATCTATAAAGCATCACCTCTACTTAAGTAGAAAAATTCAAGACTAGAGGCATAGCTCAAGTAATTAAGCACCAGTTGTGAGCAAGAAAGCCAAGCAAGAATACAAGGCCCTGAGTTCAAGCACTGGTACCAGTATGCATGCACAAAAAAACCAATTGGCCAAGTATACATACTTCTGCGTCAATAAGTTACTTCGTCCAATTGATGGACCTGTCTGCCCTGACTACAACACCTGGATGTGAGTATGGCTGCTTGGCAGAAGTCCTGAGGTCCTGTAGCACAGGTCTTACAAACATGAGCATAATCGACATTTCCAACCCCTTGTGACTATCAGACCTTTACATTTTCCCCTGAACGTTTAAATCAACCTGACATGTTTATTTAAAAAGAAAGGTTTGCAGGGATAAATGTGGAAAGACATGAAATCTTATCTGTTCAATTCTACTAATCCATGCACAGGGCAGTGGTTTCAACAGCGTTTTGAGGTTTCTACTCAGAGAATTATGTGTTCTTTCCTATATTTATCTCTGAATAAACCTTGTTTAAAACCTGGTTTGAAAATAATTGAAAAATATATGCAGAAGTCTATTTCAGGATTCCATTCTACTACTCTGGTCCATCTGTCCATCTTTACAGCAAGAAAATACTGACAGGATTATGATAGCCATACAATAGAAGAGAGTTCAAGTTATTAATGTAAATCTTTCCCTTTGAACATAATGCAATAATAAATAAATTGATATTTAGTTCATTATTCAAATTCACAATATTGCCTTAACTTCTGTAAAATGATTGAGCATATAACTCATTCCTACTCTGCTTTGACTTAGGAAGACAACCTCAATACCCATTTTGATTGATTTAGCAGGTATCCTGAGAAAGTAAAGGTGGGTAACAATTATAAACTCCATTGCCTAAATCAGTGGTTTAAATTATAAAATTTAAGATCTTCAAACTTAATAGTCTTGGTTTGGAAATTTAACATAAGCGCTCTTAAAATGTGGTCAGTGTAAGTTGTTTCATATAAATCATGAATATTTTTTGCAGTAATTTAATCTTAAAAACAACACATTGAAAGAACAAGGTCTTTTACATTCCTTATAAATGTAATAATTGAAAGTTCACATCAAGCTAGTATTATGTTGTATAAATTACAGATTATCACTGCCCTTTTAGTTTAATCATACTGCAGACTAAATTGTATAATTTTGAATCATATACAAAAATGAAAGGGGAAAATATGATATGATGAAAATGTATGCTACATGAAATACTATGGTAAAGAAAGCTTATCATATATCTGAGCTCTTGATAAGAACTCCAGGGCAATTTTTGGAAACTACAGTTTATTGAAATCTGCATACAGTAGTCAGTTTGTAACTCATCTACTGTTCCATGCAACATGTTCAGTGCTATTACTCTAATATTTAATTTGATACTTTAAAAATCACTGATGGGTAATTTCTTCAGGAAAACACAATGCAGAAATACAGACAGAATTCTTGCTAGTTAAGTAAAAACAACCCAACTTCTACACTGTGAAGACTGAATGAAAATTCAAAAACTGAAGGAATTGCAGTTTGCTAACTGGAAGTTAGAAAGTGCTCTGCAAAGAGGTATAAAACCTGTGATGAAGTTTTTAATGAACTACTAAAATAGATGACTGTGTCTCAATTTTTTGTCATTTTAAAGCCAAAAGGATAAATAAACTTGAGTTGAAATGGTACCAACTCCGTCAGCATGGGCTGGGAAGGTGGCTCAGTGGTAGAGCGCTTGCCTTGCATGCCTGAGGCCCTGGGTTCGATTCCTCAGCACCACATAAGCAAAAAGAAAAAAGCTGAAAGTGGCGCTGTGGCTCAAGTGGTAGAGCTGAAGAGCTGAGGGACAGTGCCCAGGCCCAGAGTTCAGGCCCCACAACCGGACCCAAAAAACAAACAAACAAACAAACAACTCCGACAGCATTACCTATCCACAAGTCAAAGGGGATACCTGGACATAAGCTATTCAAAAGAGAACAATGTCAGGTGCAGAGGTATGCTCCTGTAGGCACAGCCACGTTAGAAGCTGATGTGGGAAGATCAATAGAACCTATAAGTTCAAGACTAGTCTGGGCAATTCCAGTGCGCCTCTAAACCTAAAACAGTAACAAAAATGCCTAAGAAAATATCATGTGCTTTCAAATTTTCTCTTACATAACAATACTTGTCATTTTAGACTGCTGTTTTTCATACTTTCCTTTAAAAAAACAAACAAACATTAATTTTGCCCCAAACAGGCATCAAGGAAGACTCTGCACCTTAAGTACTGTGACAGAAAGTAGAGGACGGACAGAGCAGGGACACTGGAATAGCATGCTGCCACAGCGCCCCGTCCTTTTGTGCATCAACCATCTGTCAGACTGGCTGACCACATCTCCTGGAAATCACACTTTGCATTCCTTAGGGTGAGCTGGTGGTTATTAAGCTGGCCAGGACTCTTGAGCAGCACATGAGGATTGGCTCTCATGCCCTTGAATCAAGGGTCTCTGACAGGTGATAAAAGTAAATCTCAGAATGGAAGATGTTTTGTGTCAGCCCCTAGACAGTCTGCATTGCAGGAGGGAATTATTTACGCCATTTGGAACACTTTGGAAACCTATCCCTTTCCAGCTGGATTGCAATTTGCCTGGACACTCTGTGGTAAAAGGTAAACCACGTCAAAGAGGAAGACATGTGAGAAATACAGATTTCAAATGTACCATTCAGGTCCAACCTTGGGGCAAAAAGTTGTGTGTTGCTTAAACATTTCAAATCCAGTATAAAAGCTAAGTGCCTAGACCGAGTTGTACAGAGCTGTTTTGTTGAAGCCGACAGTCTTAAGAACTGACTTTGGTATTAAAGAATCATGTTTGATTTGTGCCACAGAGGCAGATAAATGCCAAAAAGACAAATACCTCTGTCTGTGAGACATTGTCCTATATGGTATAAAGTTAATAGCAAAGTAATAAGGAGCCTCTGGACCTGACATAAAATATAAAGTTGTGCCGGCTCGATGCAGGCTTCCTGATCGATCCATCACCTGGGCCGCCTGTGACCGCAGTGGGATGACTCCACTGCGGGCAAAGAGAGGCGCTGCCACCGCAGAGGTGGCACAGAGGGAGGCTGCTGTCCCCGGGGGCCACACCAGACGGAACCAGGTGGGCTATAATGACATATAAATCATAACACTTGGAATGCCAATAAGATGAAAACATTACGAGAAAGAGCCCTAATGAGCACTCTGTTTCTGCACATTCTGCCTAGGCCTCAGCCATGCACTGTGCCTTCCTGTCACCTGTACTGAATCCCTGAGTCAGGGATTAAAATCATATATGCACAATGACTTCTTCAAGTTTGCAATGACTCTTAACATTCATAAGTTTATATGTCCAACATCATGCTAGACAATGAAAATTTCTATAGAATCGAAGGCTTTTAACCCACATAGAAATCTGAACTGAGCATACTTAAGATCATGGAGTAATGATGGCAGTCCTTTTCATTTACCTCCCCAAATGGGTTCTTTGGTACAGAAGCAGCCTGTACCTATATAACATCGCAATTCATAATCACAATGTTCCATACATAACATGCTGTATGCTAATTTCATACCATGTGGAGTGTGACTGGAAAATCCAACCATTCTCACAGTACACAAAGAAAGGCTTAACATTTAGGTATACATTGTGTTATGGAATGACTTACCATCTCGTCTATGAAAGATCTGATAATAAAATGAGGTTCTACTAGCAATTACCATGGACAAGTGCCCTGACCATCTTGAACACATATAATTTAGAATTACGTAAATAATTATATGTAACACCTACCTGACTACATATTTGATTAGACCTATTTGATTACATATGAAATGAGATTTGATAAGTGCTCATAACTTTTCATTTTTGATATTGTGTCTAATCACAAAAATCTGTTCCATTTTGTGGAATTAGCACATCATTTCAATGTCCACAATTTTTTTTTTTGGGGGGGGGGTCTGGTCATGGGGCCTGAACTCTGGGCCTGGGCGCTGTCCCTCAGTTCTTCAGCTCAAGGCTAGCACTCTACCGCTTGAGCCACAGCACTACTTCCGGCTTTTTTCTTTTCGCTTATGTGGTGCTGAGGAATCAAACCAGGGCCTCATGAATGCAAGGCAAGCACTCTACCACTGAGCCACCTTCCCAGCCCAATGTCCACAATTATTATCTAATGTTGCTCCTTTGTTACTAATCATTCTTAAAAGTAAAAATAACCAGCACTGACTTTGGACCAAATCAACCCACAGAATGACTGACAAAGGGATGGCCAGGCATGCCGGTACAAAGAAAGACAGAGGAGAGGATGCTAGAAACACCTGTGGGCAGCTGAGGTGGCAGGTGGGTGGAGCTCTCAGTGGGGACAGAGGAGGACTGAATGTGGGCTCGGACTTCATCCCCAGGCGAAGGCTGTCTTACAGACATAGGGGGAAACGCCTCATTTATCTAACCTTTCAGAACCAAAGTGTTTTTTGTTCCCTACTTACCATGAATTTAACTAGGGATACTTGATCCCTGAAACACAAACATTTCCATTTTTAAATAAGCAAAGGGAGGCAGGTAGGTTTAAATAAGTAAAGGGAGGCAGGTAGGTTTTTGTGTAAATCCGTGTACTGGGGTAGTGCAGAAATTTCTACTGAATAATGTCAGGTTGTAAATAAACAGAGAAGTGGGTTTGGGGCTGGACTGTCCCTTCTGCAGAGAAGAGCCGGGACGTGGGTTTCAGCACTGAGGCACTGACCTGTGTGCTGCCGGCGGTGCTTGGTGAGGGCATGCCTGGTCCCGCCCGCAAAGCCACAGAGGTCACACAGGAACGACTTCTCGCCTGTTGCAACAATAAACAGATGAGGGACTGTGGAGGTCACAGATCATTAAAACATATCTATCAAGGCTTTCAGGGTTACTAATTCCTCCAATCAAATGTTTCCATGTAAATATGTCAAATGGGAATGAAATTACCACTGCGGTTTATTGACTGTGATAAAATCTGAAAAGCACCACTGAACATAATTACATACTTGTCAGACCCATAAAAATTAGCTTTATTATCAATGGAATGGTTTTGTACAACTTCATTTCTGGTAGATGTCTTCCAGATGGGGCTGCTTTATGCACTTGAACAGTTTTTATGCATATCCCGATTTTTTACAATTCCCATACATCTGGCCTTTCTGAGCTGAGTAAAGATTGCTTGGCATAGTTAATATACAGTATATATGATTCTGCTTAAATAAAATACATTGGATTTTATCACAACCTAGGAATACTGAGTTGGTTTTATCTGATCTACCAGGGTCTTCTTCAATCACTTCCTACTTAATAGTGTAAACTAAATTATATTCTTTAAGGATCCCAAGTAACGATGATATTTACATTACTCTGTATCAAGCACAACTCAATGCTGTTTATGGCTTTCATACTTTCATGGCATAAAAAAAGGATGTCCAAGATTGCTAAATAAATGCTACAAAAACTCTTATGATTTATCTTTAATGAGCGTTCCTGATTGGAAAATTCTGCAACAATTACAGGCAGCTTTTGCAGATGCAAGTATTTGCTAAGTGGAAAAATGCTTATTTTTAAAGCATTTTACACAAGCTAACATCTTGCCAGGCAGTTTATAAATGCAATATATCTTTCTACCATAGCATATTTAAGCAATAAGTGCTGGCCAGCTAGGCAGTTCATCCCATAAGACTCACAAAGAAGAGCAAAACAGAATTAAAATGCTAACCTTAGAGAGATTCAGTGAAATTATAAAATACTTCTCCAGAAATAAATCATGTATATCTATCATTAACTACTTTACTAAATTAGGCATCTAAAGCAACAAGTCTTTCCAGTTTTGACCCTACCAGCCTGCTCAGTTTCTGTGTTTTAGTATATCACAACATATATTCAGCCTGCAGCATGCTGGGAAATTTATTAACTGTCTTATAAGGTTAGAATGCATAATAAATGTATTATAGAAATGTAACTTTAGTAACCCAAAAGGAGTACTCCTTTTACTTAAGAGCATTACTAGATCTGCTAACTTAAGTGAAGAGTTTTTACTAAAGAAACCCTTAAAAGTATGTTTAAACATATTCCCCAATGGTATGGTTAAAAATTAATCATTCAAAACCTAAAGATGAAATAAAATACTATCCTCACTTTCATATTAGAAAGTTAAGTTTATTCCGTGAAGTATTTCAATACAGAAAGAATAGAGTAGACGAGCTATGAAGAATAAAGTGTAATTATAATCACTCATTTAATAATTGAATCAATCTAAAATAGAAATCGTCTTAACTAACTGTATTATCAATTAAAAACCATTAAAATAGGCTTTTTAAACTCTCAAAAGACAGTTTGGTCTTTAATATTAACATACTATTCTGTGTTGAGACAAAATCGTTCTGTACAACTTATCACCATTGTTTTGAGAATTCTTGTGTGTATACAGGCAGAAACATGCTTTGTCGCACACAGTCTGAGTGCAGAAGTGCATATTTGTCACCGCACACACATAGATGGGCGTACTTTGAGATTCTAGAAAAGCATTCTTCCTTTCTGCCATTTGGAACTTCTTTGTGACTTACATTTTTCTTATAAATTAACAACAGTAACAAAACAAAGAAAATCCTCATAGGAGCTATGGTCTATACATATTTATTTATGCTATATATACATATATATTACCAATATTAGATTCTAGTCCCATCCTAATAGTTCATTTTCTATGGAATTAGAAGCTACATGCATTAGTGACCTTGATTTTTTAATTTGATGTATAGAATTGTATTTACTATGTTAGTTTCCAGTGTATTGTATGTCATATTTACTTTGGTGGCTTGATTTGTATTTCAATCCAAATTTAATTTTTTGCCTTTCTTTCTTTTCTTTCTTTCTCTTCCTTTCCTTCTTTCTTTTTTTCTTTTCCTTCTTTTCTTTTTCTTGAAACGATAGGGGGTTAAAATGGGTAAAAAAAAGTATCTTTTGAGAAGTAAAAATTAAGAAAAAAATGATGTGGAGTACTTCATACAATGTAGAGAGGAGGCATTTACCATGGCATATTTTTATGATAACAGAGATTTAATGGGAGAATTCTTTTGGCAACAATTTGAATTAGTTTCTAGTGTGCCATTTTGCATTCCAATGCAGAGAGACATGGAAACCAATCCTTTATTTTCTATTAGAAAGCAGCCCCTGTCCCCATCTCTCGTTATGGTGCAGACTACAAGACCTAACAACAAAAATCCATATTATTGATCCAGCCAAGTCTCCACAATTATTCTTTAGAAGGAAACGCCGACGATAAATTACATCTGCACTGGCTTTTCATCTGCTGTTCGATGTAAGTGATCTCTCAGGGCAGGCTGGAGACCTTAAATCGTCAACACCCTTGTCAGGGGGGCTAAGGAGGCCTGGGCTTCCCACAGACTGCCTCGGAAGAACTTTCATCCTAGAATTTCTAACAATAGTATAAGATTCTTGGCAATCAGAAGATCACTTTGGAATGCTGATTCAAATTTATTATTTTCCTGAGACTGAGTTAAAGAAAGTAACATGGCCCCAGAAAGAAGGAAGTGCCTCCTAGCAATGTAGTTACAGAGCGTGAGAGTGGAACCTGGCAATGCAGGTAACACGGCACTATGCGAGAGTCCTCCAAGCAATCTTCATCAGGAAGGTTTGGGGCCACTGTCCAGAGAACATGACAAAGACGTCATAAACACAGTATATCACAACCCGGTGTTAATGGAAGTATACTTAAGAAGGCCCAAATGGAGAATCCTCAGTACCAGGCCCAAGGCACATGCAGGCCCAACACGGCTCTGTCCATTAATATAAATACCACATCGTTGTTTTCATGTTTGAGGTAAAATTCATGTATATGTGGGCTTTAAAAAAAAAATTATGGCCAAGGTGATGTAGAGGGGTTACAGTTACATAAGGTAATGAGTACATTTCTTGTTGAACTTGTTACCCCCTCCATCATTTTTCTCACACTTTCTCTTCCACCAAGTTGTACAGATCATTTCCAACATATTGTCTGGTGAATATCACTGCTGCAATGTGGGATTTTTAAATAGATAATTACCTTAAAAATCATACTAGCTCAATTCATATTGATCTCTATGTATTAGTAATCAAAACCACTTAGTTCTGACAGTATTCTCCCCTGAAGAGAGATATTTACTTGTTTAAACTTTTAATGGCATTTTAAAACTAAGACTCTATGTGTTCAAAAAGATTATACTTACCTTACATCCATAACAAAATATATGGCTACTTCTTTTTGAAAACTTAAAATTCCTACATGATGTTTGATAAGGCTCACATATAAATATACCCATACAAATGGGAATGTGTCTCCTATCAGGAGGGCCATTCTTTTTAAAATACACAAACAAAAATGTCACTTTGATGCTATGGTCAGCATCAGTGCAAAGAATGATGTCATGTGATTTTCACACATAATTATCGTAGTATTTTAGGTTTTCTTGTTTTGACTTGTTTCCGGTGATGGGGAGTGAACCCAACACATGTGCATGCTGGACAAATGCTCTACCTCTGAGTTATAAACTTGACTGTCATTTGTTTGGAGATATCTCACTACAGATCTCAAGCTGGACTCAAACTTACAATCTTCCTGAATCTGTGTCCCAAGCACTGGGATTACACGTAGTGTCATCACTCCCAGTGTAATTACTACTATCTTAACTTTGCAAATAGGCCATCATTCCCACGGGCTTCTATCAAGACTGTGGGTGTGTAGCTCCCAGGGCCCAGCCCCTGTCCCTGGCCGGACGGTGGTTGGGAGGGGCGTGGCCCACCTGTGTGCGTCCTGTAGTGGTCTTTCATTGCGGAGGCCGTGAGGAAGGAGTAATGGCAGGTGGGCCAGGTACACTTAAATGGCTTTTCTCCCGTGTGGAGCTTCATGTGGTTGTTCAGGGCCCACTTCTCAGTGAAACTTCTGTCACACAAGTGGCATGTAAATTTCCTGCATAGGGACAGAGAAAACAATGTGAATTCAGTGTGCACACCAACATCCAAGGCCCCCGTGAGAGCGTGTGGTCACCCTGAAGTGTGGTGCGCACAGCCTCCAAGGAGAGAACTGCAGCCTGGGTCTGTCATGTCTGTATAACCAGGCATTGATTTTTCTGTCGAGGCCTGGCACTTCGGCCATTTATTCTCTGCTTTGCGGTTGGGCCCAACGGGTTTGAAAAATTCTGTTACAGTCCAGTCACCCCTGAGGCAAAAGTGAGAATAGATTTCACCTGTACAGGCCTACACCACTTATCCAGGGCATGGGCTGTCAGAGCAGAGGCTAAATGAAATGCTATCCATACTCAAGCGCTCAGACAAGCCCTGCTGACTGCCAGGCCCGCAGGAGCAGCCCGCCTCCCAACCTGCGGTGCCACGCTCCCAGAAAGAAAATGAACCCCAAACGCCTCCTGATTGAGGGGTCCCCCTGGGTTACCCTGTGGAAATATAAAAACGTTTTCTTTGATAAAAATTAAAGGAGACCACGACCTAGATTTCTTTTTTTTAAACAAGCCTGAGATACAGAAATCACAATTGTTTCCTGTACGGGAACAACACAACAACAGCCAAAAATAAATAAATAAAGCATGAGAATAACGAGCCACTTCTTCATGAGAACGTATTTCAGGTTCCCAGTTCGGTTCAAGATCTTTTAATCCCCTAAAAAAAAGAAAGGGACCGCAAATCATGAACAGGCCTCTGAGCACTCTCTGAAAGTGTCTGGCCCTTCCCCTCGCGCTGCAGAGAGCATCACTAACTCTCACTTCTAATACAGCTGAGGTGTTTTTCTTTATGATATCTCTGTAATTGTGTTGAGCTAATTAATTCAAGATAGTGAACAAATAGAAGCAAATTAAGACCCAATAATTAAAATGACAATATTTTAGTAAGCTGGTAAGCATTAAGCCATGAGAGACCCACATGGCAGCTCAGTGACTACTAAAAATTGAAATATACACTAAGCAGTTAGCACACTTTATAAAAGATTTAAACAACATATTCTAAGGTCTTATTAGGAAGAATGTACGCGTGTACGGTACACGAAGCCTTTCACTGGTGTGTTTACATACATCCTTGGTGTCATTATGTAGATAAAGAATCCCATGTTCTCAATAATTAACTCTCCCATTTGGGACAAATGAGATACTTCAAATAATCAGTTTTACAAATTCCTGTGAATCAAATTGCAATTTGTCTTTCATAAAAATATTTCATTTTGTGATATGTACTTAAAATGTTAGGGCTTAAATGAAATAGAAAAAATTTAGTAAATATTTAAGAAATGCCATAACATATCTTAAAGGCTTCACTAGTAGTAAACTGCTAATTTATCTCTATAATGTATATGAGGAGACATTATATTTGTACCCATTAATGTAGACTTACTTTGAAATTGCTATGTCATTTGATCATTTCTTACTGATACTAGAAAATGGAAAATATATAACTAAACACTTCAAAATGCACTGTAAAAAATGCATCCGTATATCTCTTTGACAGGTCTTCATGCATTTAACATTTCAAAACAGTGACAGGGATCTTATTTCCAAGATAAATTCCTCTATCTACTTATTTCTTCATGTATTTATTGTGGGTCTAACCTTCTCTTACAAGAAATAAATAAGAAGGTTAAGTAGATGCTATCTTTAACAAATAGTTTCTCAAGACTGTATTACAACTTTATGAATGACAAAATAAATCCCTCATTTTAAAATCCACCTTGTTGTACATTTAAGAAAATTACATTTATGAAACCTCAACACACGTTTTCTGTTATTCATACCTGATGAAAATGTTAAACTAGAGCTGACAACAGCCCAATATCAAAGGGAAATGAGGCCACAGTGGGCTTCCAGTGTCCTCACGTTACACAATCTCCCTGTGAGAATAAATAAGTGCATCCATCAGCACTTTGAAAAGGACTGTAAATATTGCCAGTGCAAACTGTCCTTATAAAGATGACGATCTACTCATCAGCTGGTCTACTCCTGGAACAACACAAATCCTGAGCACCCAGTATTCTTAAATATCAGCCTTTCTGCAGTAAGCCAGTGAGGGCGGTGTCACTTCCTGTGGGGCAGTGCCTCTCCAGGGGCTTGGAGGAAACCCACAGGCACCCAGGACTGCCGCCAGGGCGCCCAAGCCAGCAGGGCGCAGTGAGGCTGTGTTTGGATGTGAGGAAGGCATGCCAAGGTGCTAGTCCAGCCAGGCTCTGTGCAAAGAGCAGGGACACTGGCGGGGGAAGAGTCAGCTGTGGGTCTCAGGGAAATTAAAGGCTACTAAGAGAGGAAAAAGTCACAAAATAAACACAATGCCAGAAAGAAAAACGAAAAGAACAAAAATAAATAATAAATAAATACTACCACATAAAAGCAGAGCAATACTGGGACAAAGCAGAGTAGCAGCTTCCCAGGGGAAGAGTTTAACTTAGACCTTAAAAGACAGGTGACAGCTGCAAATGCAGAGCCGGCGGGGAGCATGGCAGTGAGGGGCAATAGTGAAAAAGCCAGAGCTGGGAAGCACAGGGGTGGCAGGTCTCCCCAGGACGACTCCCACTCAGAAGAGGGACAGAGGCCCAGACACAGGGCGAGGCCCGAGACTTACAGTAGATGAGGCAGTGCTTTGCTATCACCCATGATATGCTAACTGAGAAAGTTCTTCTTGACCAAATTTATGGTATGTTTTAGAGAGGTTCACTTCACGCAATTTTGCTAGTCAAGGTTTACAGGTCATCCGTAGGAGGTGAAAGTGAGTCACTGGGCATGGGGGAAGGCTACCACTGAGGAGGGGACGGGCATCTGGAACTTGATTGGTATCCAGGGACACTTTGCCAATGGGTGCATTTTCATTCCTCCCTGGTGCGCACACAAGTGCAGGTTGGTAACAACAGGCAGATCTGGTTGTGGGATTTCTGGTTCCCACACCATGTGGACTTCCTTTGTCACAAACTACCTATTTCAAAGGTACAGAAAAGGGTAGCATTTATTTGTGTTTTATTCTAGTCTGTACAATTCAGAAAAACTAGGAAATATATTTATTTTAGTGGTGCTTTCCAAAGTTGAATACTGTCTAACTCTACCCAGACCAAAAGGAACTCTTATACATGTATAGATGTACAAAAATAACCATCTCCTATTAAGGTTTAAAGAAGCTTACTGTATGATATCCCTTCAACAATGGAATATCATAATACCATAAGAATGAATAAACTAAAACTACAATTGTCAGCATGGGTTTGAAAATCTCAAAATTGACAAGATGCCACTGTTTCAGATCTATTATCCTAGCTAATAAGCACAAACATGACTGATATCATTTCACACTGCTGACTTTCAAGGTGAGAGGTACAGGGAAGCAAACTGGGGTACTGTGGCAAGAACAGATGTTGCTCTTTTTTCAGAAGAGATGAAATAAATATTAGAATATTTAACATCTAATACTGTGCTTCCTTTATTTTTAAATTGTCATTTTTTAAAAGAGCATTTTAATTATCAAGTAATATTTAATAAAACCTTTACAAATACCTTGGGGAAATCTTGTCAAGTTAATAAATCGTGCAATTCCCACCTACAAAAAGCTTACCAAAAAGAAAGACTTGAGTGTGCTACAGATGTAACTTTAATACAAGAATAAGTTAAATTTGTCGAGGTAATAAAAGGCTATGCAGTCATTCCATTTCAAAGCCGTGACACAAAAGTGTTGACTAATCCAAAATTATTATTACAAAACTAAACTGACACTACATTTTTTAACTGGCAGGAACTGCTGCTCTTTGTGGGAAAAAGCAGAATACAGAACGGAACACAATGTAAGATTTCTATATTACTAGGAAAACAGCAGAATGTTCTAATGAATGTTTCAATAATGTGTAAGCTACTCAGATGTGCATGGGCCGGTCCCCTGTAAGAAAGCCTCCTTTTAATGATAATTTAATATGGTGATACAATAACCAACAGAGTAAAGATGTTGTAGTCGGCCTAGTAGGGTTACCATGTGAAATTCTACAGAGCTTAACAAAGTAGCAAATAAGCAGAAGAGTACATCAGAGCTCAGTCTGAAGACATAGTCATCATATACCTACTGCTCAAAGGATAACAAAGCAACTCAACAATCTGGAGAAATGTGGCCACAATTACAAACCTAGAACTTACAAATATCTCAATCTTGAGATGTTTATAATATAGTCTTTTGTGATGTTTAAAATCATTTAAACATAATGTAGCATTCCACGTGAGAGGCCCCCTTTTGTCTGAACCCTTTGTCTTATTATGTAAGTTTATTTGGGGGAGTGGAGGGGGAAGCACAGAAATGGTAGAGCAAGGGATGAGCCAGTTCAGCGCTGATATTCACTAGATACTACACAACTTAGGGGACAGGAGGAAGAGAAAAACCGAGAAAACAAAGGAGGGGTGACATGGTTCAAAAAGAAATGCATGGGCTGGGAAGGTGGCTCAGCGGTAGAGCGCTTGCCTTGCATGCCTGAGGCCCTGGGTTCGATTCCTCAGCACCACATAAGCAAAAAGAAAAAAGCCAGAAGTGGCACTGTGGTTCAAGTGGTAGAGCGCTAGCCTTGAGCTGAAGAGCTGAGGGACAGCACCCAGGCCCAGAGTTCAGGCCCCACAACCGGACCCCAAAAAAAAAAAAAAAAGAAATGTATGCATTACTTGACTTATGTAACTGACACCCCTTTGCGCATCACCTTTACAATAAAATTTCTTTTAAAAGATTAGTGTCACAATGAAAAACTTAATGCTACTCTCTAATAAGCCTATTAGTCATATTTCCACCACATTCAAAAATACTGTATTTCTGGGTGTCCGTGGCTCACGCCTGTAATCCTAGCTTCTCAGGAGGCTGAAATCTGAGGACCATGGTTTGAAGCCAGCCTGGGAAGGAAAGTCTGTGAAACCCTTAGAATTCTAGCCTTGAGCGAAAAAGATCAGGGCAGCACCCAGACCCTGAGGCTCAAGCCCCACGACCAACCAAAAGAACCCAAAAAACAAAAAACTTTATGATGATTAAACATAACATAAAACTTTACATAGAAAATAAAATATTCTTCATATTTTGGTTACTCAATACAGGATAAGCCAAAAGACATACTGATTGCTACTTCACTGAGACACTCGGGGAACCCAGTGACCTTCCCGCAAATGCCTGCTGTGTGTGTGAGCAAAGACCTTGATGAACAAAGTCTGAGCCTGACAATGCATTCCAGGCTAAGCCAAACATCACGAAGATTCAAGTCAAGATGGCTTTCAAGAGTCACCTATTTCAGAAGAAATTCAAATATGAACACTCTATCATGAGGTCCCAGAATCTCCCTGACCAAATCCAGTCCTGAAGGCTCTGTGTGTGGCTTTCAGAAAACTGGAACACTCCCCACAGGGCTTGTTTACAGGTCACCAGGGAGCCAGCTACTTAAGCCAGGGGTCTTCAGTGCATTTTTGGTGTTTTGTTTGTTTGTTTTTGCCCCAAAAGGTGATAATTACCTTAATTAACAGACTAGACCCTTATGAACTAGATGGAAATTTAACTTCACCCATGCCAGAATCTATCAGTTTTAAACTTCTTAGCCTAGCTGTGAAATATGTTTTTCTGGCCCTTTCAATTCAACTCCAGAGGTGAAACGCCCTTTGTTAAAATAACTTCTGAGAGGAATACTAAGCAAAACACTGACCTCAGGCTACCTCAGCCTACAAAGAACTGAGCCAGAAAATGAATTTTTTCACAGAAAAACCTTCAGGATCACAACTACTATGGCCAAAATGAATTGAATTCATTGTTCCTACCTATGAATTTTATTTATTTATTGCCAAAAATAACATAAACTCTGCTCAAACCAAAAACCATTATTTAGCCAGACACTGGTGGCTCCACTTATCCTAGCTCCTCAGAGGGCTGAGATCTGAGGACTGCAGTTCGAAACTAGCCCAGGCAGGAAAGTCCATGAGACTCTGATCTTCAGAAGTGGAGCTGTAGCTCAAGTGGTAGAGTGCTAGACTAGCAAAAGGAGCTTAGGGATAGGGCCCAGGCCCAGAGTTCAAGGCCCAGGACTGGGGGCAGGTGAGGAGAAGCCCCATCATTTAAGTTTTGCTGGAGTTTTCCCACTACACTACAAGCTCTATCTGCAGTACTCAGCAGACACGATAGCTTCTTACACCAGATATTCAGAAACTCCAAATCTATGCGAAGGATCAGATGAAAATGTTTTCAAGTTTAGGGTCAGAAGATCTTTGAATAGCTGATATAACACAAAGACAGAAGATAGTATTTTAACAAATGAATATAACTGTGTTCCAATAAAACTTTATTCAGAGGAAGAGTAAGTAAGTCTGATATAGCTTATCATCTGCAGTCTGGCAATCCCTGACAATAGGTGACATATGAAAAGTACTTCCCTTTCAAGAAAAATAATCTGATCCTTAGACAAATTCAAATTCTATAATGCTAACAGATAGATATAGGCTCAGTGAGCCCCTTCCACATGGTCTGAAAAGTTGGTTTAGTCCTAAAATAATTCCTGTTTCTTGTAGAGGTTTAAACTGCCAGCCTGGATAAAGCAGGTAAAAAGAATAATACTATATCTATGCACCATATATTCCAGTCACAAATGTCCTGTCCTTCTCAAAACCACACCTTCCAACCCTAGTACAGTCAGGAAGGTTGGGAAGTGGAAACAATTTTAACTAACCATAGCAGTGAAGGCTGGAGAACAAGACACGCACTTTATTGCTGTGGTTCTCTATCCTGGACTAAATGAAATTTTATGGCTTCAGGTTAGGTGTGAAAACAATGGAATTAGGTGAAGAAGGTTAAAACAGCAGCAACAAATATGGAACTAAGATTAATGCTTAAAGTATGTACAAAGAGTTTTTAAGTCTTTGTTTCCACTGACACATAATTTAAGCTAAAATGATAAAATTGCATTCCAATCTCTATTTATACCTGTATTCCAAATACCCTGACTTTGAACATTTAAAACATGCTACTAAAAATCTTCAAATTGTGATACCTCTGGTAGTTTTATAACAATCAACCAATTCAAAAATGTGCACTAAGACTTTGTGTGTCATGCAATTATCCATGTCATGTACAAATCTATACACAAATGAAAGACATACATTTCTCTTCAAAGGGGACTGACAATAATCAAATGTAAATCAATGAAATAAATCATTACAATATGAAATGACAAAATATAAGGAATACTGCAAGAAAGCCATAAATGGTGTTCACAATGATAGGCACCAGTATCTCATGCCTGTATTCCCAGCTACTCAGGAAGCTGAGATCCAGAATCAAGGTTCAAAGCCAGCACAGACAGGAAAAGTACATAAGACCTATCTTCAATTAACCAGAAAAAGGCCAGAAGTGGAGCTGTGGACCAAATGGAGCTGAGCAGAAAAAGTAAATTCAAGACCAAAGACTGGCATACAAAAGAAGTTCTGAAGTGTACATGAATATAGAGAAAAACAGCTGGAAAAACCTAGAAGGATAAGGCAAGTCTTCTAAGTCTGAAAAACAAAAACCAACTTCTGCAATGAAAACGGGAAGCCACAAGCTGAGAGGAGACGGCAGTGTGTGTGTAGACAGCGGGCGGGGGGAGGCCGTGAGCCACAGCTAACGCTGCTAACTCTAGAAAAAAGAAAGCTGTGCTCCCTCAAAACCAGATTCAAGAGGTCACGCTCCAGGGCTGGGAAGGCGGCTCAGAGGTAGAGCGCTTGCCTTGCATGCCTGAGGCCCTGGGTTCGATTCCTCAGCACCACATAAGCAAAAAGAAAAAAGCCAGAAGTGGTGCTGTGGCTCAAGGGGTAGAGTGCCAGCCTTGAACTGAAGAGCTAAGGGACAGCTCCCAGGCCCAGAGTTCAGGCCCCATGACCGGACCCCCCAAAAAAAAGTCATGCTTCAGGCCCTGCTTTTCACAATTTCATCAATGGCTAGATCTAGATACCTTATTATGGGAGTTGGTCCTGTTTTTTGAGACCTAGAAGCCTCATGCATGAAGGTTTCTCAACCATTTGCCATACTTATATAGCAAACTTACACACACACACACACACACACACACACACACACACACACAATGTACTAATTACCAAATTGATACATACACACTAAAATGTACAAATTTATACATACTCTAAACATGGCTTATATAGTAAATTCTCATACATATATATGAATTAAAGGTGGCTTTAATCCTTCAGTCCCACAGAGTATACAGGCTCCAACCCACACAGTTGCATGTCTACAGGAAAATATACCATAACATACCCTCATCTGAGATTTATACTGAAATCATTTTTACATCTGGCCCAATAATGGCATGTTAGCTGTAGCAAAGAACTTTTGCCTCCAGCTACATACCTCCACATGCTAGATGTGTTCTTTCAGTATTGCAGGAAGGAATAGGAGAAACTCTAGGGCTCCTAGCATAGGTCAAAACATTCTTAATAAACACCCAGAAACACAAAAAAAGTCAAAGGAAAGTTGGATAAATGGATTGCAGAGCTTCTGCATGGAAAAGGACATAGCTAGCAAGATCAATAGAAATCTACAGACCGGGAGAAGATCTTCACTAGCCATACAACAGAACAGGGCCACATATCTAAAATAGACTTAGAGCTCAAAAAGTAAATGCCCAAATACAAATCCTCAAAGAAAACAACTTCCGCATTAATAAGTGGGCTAAAGACTTAAAAGAGAAACTTCTCTGAAGAAATAAACATGGCTAGTAGACACATGGAGAAATGCTCAACTTCTCTAGCCATAAAAGAAATGCAAATCAAAACTACATTGAGATTCTACCTCACCCCAGTTAGAATGGCTAGAATCAAGAAATCTAGTAACAACAGATGCTGGATGGGATGCGGCCAAAAGGGAATGCTACTATTCTATTGGTAAGACTGCACATTTGGTAAGCCACTCAGGAAAACAGTATGGAGGTTCCCTAAAAGACTCCACATAGAGCTCCCCTATGACTCAGCAATCCCATTCCTGGGCATTTACCCAAACCATCACAAACAAGGCCACACTAAAGCTACCAGCACACATACACATAGAGAGAGAATATGGATGTATTTGTGTGACTATCTGAGAGCATTAGACAGGGGGACACAAAGAGAAAGTTAAGAGAGTGAACATCACCTAAATACAGTGCACCTATAAATGAAGATAGCAAAACAAGAGTCACTGAAAGCCACTGAATTTTAGGAGTGGTAATGGGTAGAATGAGAGGAACCCAGGAGTCTATCTAATAGAGTGACATAGCATGCATATACATGCAAGCAAATACACACACACACACACACACACACACACACACACACACACACACACACACAGGAATAGAAAACATGAAAACATGTCCACATGTCCTGACCAGGAGAAGGTAGCAGTTGGAGGGGGAAAGGCAAAAAGAGAAAACGAAGGAAGGTGAATATGGCCAAGTACTTTCATGTATATGTGTAAAATGGAACAACAAAGCTGTTCAGATTGTTTCTGGAAGACAAGAGGAACAAGAATGGAAGAGGAAAAATGGAGTGTGACTCATCAAAGATATTTGATGTATTAGTGGATATGTCAAAATGAAATCTCCTTGTACAACTAATGGATAGTAATAAAGATATAATTACAAAAAAAAAAGTATCGCTAAGATTGACTTTACTAATCAGATCAAACACATAGAAAGGGAGGAAACCATGATTAAAAGAAACCAACTATAAAACTCAAGTCTGAGAACATGATTTTCTTTTAAATTGTAATACACTAACAGATAAGGTGTATTCATGAAACCTATGAACAAAACCACTCCCAATTCAGTTTATCCTATTCCAATGCATCAGAAATCCACAATTTTTGCAAGATTTGTAGACATTTGTGTAAGGACTGTTAATAGTATACCAAGAAAACAGTTTAAATTACCGTATACACTTCCTAGTACAAACGAACACGATTGGAAATCACATGTGCTCCATTCCCCACTTGGGATTCTGCCAGGGCGAGTTCAGGACAGCGCCTGCCAGCGGACGCCAGCAGTGTTCCACAGAGCAGCAAGTGCTTCAGGCCCCAGCAGAACCATGTCCTTTTGATTCCTGGTGGGAATTCAAGTCAGCATTTCTACACCTTGGTATAGACACCACTTTGTTTACATCACAGTGTATGATCTACATGCCTTATAAAAAGTGACTAGAGAGAGCTGTCTATTTTTCAACTGTTTAAAATGTGAGCGTTAGGAAAGCTTCCTGCTGGCAATCCTTGTCAGTTCCAAATCACCAATGAAGACATGCTACTGAATAAATCCTTCACTGCTAATTAAGTTGGGTTTTTTGGTTGTTGTTTTTTTTAAACCACATCAGTAAGCCATAGGCAACATACCAGATATGAGTATTAGTTGGATTAGATCCAGGAGATATAGATTTTTTATTATACCAGACAAGTTTCGAAAAATTAACTGACCTCAGTGTTTTACACTCTAAGAGCTTTAAACGTTCATTAAGGGATGGTAACCATATAGAATACCAAATATAGAATACCAAATATAGAATAAATTTCAAAGACTAAATCACACTTCTACCAGAAGAAACTTAAATGCATACAAAAATTATATATATGTATATATATATATATATATATATATATATATATATATATATATATATATATTCTTTCACTAAAAAATACACTGTTATACTGGAATATGTTTCATAGACCTACATTTCGGTGATCATCAAATATTATGTTTTCCAATTACTCTAATAAAGTCACTTTCTTCTAGCTATTGTATGTAGAGAAATCCAGTAAGTTCACACACTACACAGTCTAGAAGCGCCTGTTCTCTCGGACAGTGACTGTGTGATTTGCTGGTACTCAAAGGCAGCTCTTCCAAACTTAGGCATTTCATTGCTTTGGACTTTGTCATCATCTTGGCCTTCGAGCATGTCAGGATGATCTAAGGAACCATTTGAGCTCAAGGTAAGTTAGCTAGAAGGTTGGAGATGTATTGCCCAGTAATCTCAGAGTTCAGTACAAAATTGACCCTTTCTGAGACCTGAGTCAAACGCACAGCAGTTACAGTCCACTTGTGGAGTAAATACCCTGGGGTTATGTGTGCATTGGAGCATCAGCAGGACAGGATTTAGTTTAGTGGAATAATTCCACGTAGACTCTATAAAACCTGACATGGATAACAGCTTCTTTAAATCATAATATTCTGATACACAGAAAAATCATGTGGTATAGATTTGGTTTGATCCTTTCTATAACCATAAACACAAGGGATTAACATAAAAAGCAACTTTTTAGGGTAGTAAAAGTAACAGTGGCTGGGCATGAGTGGCTCATGCCTAGATAATCCTAGACCATCAGGAGACAAAGACCTGAAGACCATGGTTCAAAGCCAGCCCTGGCAGTAAAGTCTGTGAGACTGTGATATCCATTTAGCCACCAAATAAAGCCAGGAGTGGAACTGTGGCTCAAGTGGTAGAGAGCTAGTTGGAATGACAAAGCTCAAGGACAGTGCCAGGCCCTACATTCAAGCCCCAGAACTGTCAAAAATAAAAAAATAAAACATGTGATACAACTGAGGAGGAGTAGTCATTAAAATACTAGCAGAGTTGTCACTATTTTTGAGACCTGATCCCACCATGCCCTGGGCAGGCTGTAATTTACAATAACCTGAGTAAAGTATGTGTACGTACACATGAACACATGTACTTACATATGTATCTCTCTCTCTATCTTTCTCTATATAATCTTTCTAACCATGTTTCTATTAATAATATACACACTTTTGAGGAATAAATGGATGGGAAAGTCATTTAAATTGAGGGCAAAATAATTATTAATTCAAACATCCTTTAAATGCAAACGAGTGTTATTTGTTTTTAAATTAGATTTCTGCAGCTGTGGATGCTTCTCCAAAAACAGATCTGGAGCTTTCACCTACTTCTCATCTAGTCTCAATTACTGTGAAAGATAAATTCACACCAGCACCTACAAACACTGCATGTAGGATATGTATACTAATTTCTCAATCTACAATACTACAAACTAAAGACCATATGGAATACTATTATTATTTATTATACACCTTCTAGCACTCAAGATAGTTAACACAATTTTTTTCTAATATGAGTAAGGGCAAAGGCAAAGCAAATGGGATGAGTTCAAGTGATATAATACATTCACACTTGGTTTAAGTATAGTACTGGAGAAGCTAAGGCACAGCTGAACTGCAGCTACCAAAATGAGGTCAATGACAAAAAAGACTCTTCTGAGCTGGGAAATACCAAAAAAAAAAAATTGTTTAACTAGGGATACAGGTGGACCCATTGCAACAATGAGATGTACAAGTCTTTATGTTGAAAACAAACTTTACAACTTTGGTGGGGGATGGGAGGCAGAGCAGGGAGGATTGGGTGGGAGGGCAGAAGGAGGATGGGAAGGGATGAGAAGGGGAAACAAAAGAGGAGGCTACAATGTTTGATAAGAAATGCACTCATTACCTTGCCCATGTAATCGTAACCCCTCTGTACAGTATTTTCACAATTAAAAAAAGTTAAATTATAAAAAAAAGAAAAAGAAAAGTTAAAAGACTTGCTAATTTGAACTTTATTATAAAAAAGACAGGATAAATCACCTACAACAATCTGTTCACTGCCTATTTTTCAGACCAAAATGAACTAAAATCCAAAAAATTATTATTACCTAAAGGACAAAAAGCCCTTTGGTCCAGAGCAGGAATGGCGGCGAAGGGGACTCTCTATGGAGTATGTCAGCTACCTGGCAGGCTGCTGCGGTCCCATCCCAGGCAGCGGAATCCCTGCAAGGCACATGAACAAGGGATGCTGCCGGAGGACATGCGTGCTCACAGAAGGCCAGGTCCCTGTGTGTCCTGTTCTTCTGCCATCAACCTGACAGTGACATATAGACACTGTTGGCTGCACTGAAAGATCTGAATGCTTGCAAGGAGAAAGCACATGGTCACAACTGCACAGGATCTGGAGCTCTGTGCTCAATAACAGGAGCATTATCACCAAGCCCAGAGACCAGACCAACCCTCACAACTGATTGCTCTTTTTTGTCGTATATTTCACTTTAATTGTCTTATGTAAGTATCCTCAAATTATTGTGACTTTATTTGCCACTCTCGAGTTGACATGATGCTCCCTTTTATACATTGACTTGTGAATTATTTTCTGCTCTCATATATGTGCAAGTCAATAAAAGAATCAGAACGACTCAAAGACACTGGCACTGGTTTTTTAGTTTTGGGTACTTTTAGCGGAACCTATGCCATTGTGACGGCAGAAAGACAGAGGATAAGGAGTACTGAATAAAACGAACACATTATGCACCTAGTGGCTCACCAAGGCTCAAAGAGGATGCAGTGCTATGACAAATGATACTGCCAATGGAACATTTTAACGTGAAAAGCAACTGGAAGAACGGAGCCAGATTATAGACTGTAACTGGGAAGCCAACGTGGCTGTGTGGCCAGTGCCTTGATTACTCTCCTTACTGTACCTTGGTAACTAGGTTAGAATAAGTTCTCTCCAAACAATATCCAACAATAAAATTCTACAATCCTAATCTCTACTAGCTTTATGTTCAACTCAGGCCTACCATAAGGGGGCTCACAATCCACCAGGGGGCCAGTTGTCGAGCGGAAAGTTCACAACAAAAATGGTTCACAATGTGATGAAAAACCGAGCTACTCAGGAGGCTGAGATCTGAGGATCTCTGTTCAAAGCCAGCCCAGGCCAGGAAGGCTTTGAGAAGTGGCATGTAGTTCAAATGGTAGAGCGCTAGCCTGAGCACAAAAAGGCTCAGGGGCAGGCCAACTTCAAGCCCCAGGACCAGAAAAAGAAAAAAAAAAAAAAAATAAGAGAAGCACCTAGATAAATAAAAGGAGACATAGAATCAGAAGAAAGGGATGAAATCTTCCACTGAACTTCACATTACACATTCGCAAATACTCGCTGACAAGAAAAGTATTGAGCGACGGAGATGGTTGTCCTCATTTCTATAAACATCTCATGGTATCTACAGACTCATACTGGAAACCCAGAAAGTTCTAATATTTTTAATAAAAAAGGAGTTTATCATAGTTGCTCTTTATTATCTTTCAAAAACCAATTAGGAACATGTACAGTCACCTAGAAGTTGCAGAGGTAGAAACAGTGCTCCAAATAATAGCCCAGGTAAAACATAATTAGAAAATTCTCCTCTAGGGAGTAACAGTAGTGAAAATATTAGCACATTTAATTATCACCAGGTAAACAAGTGCTTCAACTGAATGTTAACTTCCACCTGTTGTTAACATGAACAATATGGAGAACAAGAGCAAGCAAAGAAGAGAAAAGCTAAACAACCAAGGGAATAATCCATTTATGAAATTGTACAGTGTCTGTTTCTAAATACATTGGCTTGAAAACCTGGGAAATTTTGAAAGTAAGAAAAACAAATAAAACTCAACTATGTAACCCTAACACCATATATTTGAAAAATCTTTCAAAGAAAAATATTGTCCACTACAAGAAGATGTCACCTTTGCCACTAAAACGAGCATAAGTCTTGTAGTTTTTTTCCGGGGGAATGTGGAGGACTCCCCATTGAAAGTGACAGGGTAGACAGAAATACCAAGGTCCATCCCAGTGGAATGAGGAAGTGAGTCTAGGCTGGGAAATAGGCCTAAGGGAACACAGACATGAAAATAAGGGGCTCAAACTGTTCCCTGGAGAGCACAATTTAGGACAATCAATAGGTTCCACGTAAGAGCAAAATAGTCAAAAGTAGCACAATCAGAATGCCAGAAAACTGCCACTTGAAAGGTATGGGAGGGGCGCTCACAGGGAGGAGAAGAAGCCGGAAGAGAGAAAGGGGGAAAAGAGATTTAAAGTCATAATATTCAATGCATATCTTCTGAAACTAAGAAAATTAAGGTGAGGGGTTGGCTTGAAAGGAAGAGAATGACACTGATCAAAAATACATTGCACAGCCGGGCGCTGGTGGCACACGCCTGTAATCCTAGCTACTCAGGAGGCTGAGATCTGAGGATCGTGGTTCAAAGCCAGCCCGGGCAGGAGAGACCTTGAGACTCCTATCTCCAATAAACCACCAGAAAACCGGAAGTGGCGCTGTAGCTCAAGTGGTAGAGCACTCACCTTGAGCTGAAGAGCTGAGGGACAGCGCCCAGGCCCAGAGTTCAAGCCTCACGACAGATCAAAAAAAAAAAAAAATACATTGTACTTATAATAAACTGATTTGGTGAATAGTAACTCCTTTGTATAACTACTTAAAGTATAATTTTTATAAACAACATAACCAAAGAAATAAAACTCCACTCTCAACCCTGTCTGTACACCTCTGAATGGCTTTGTGTCTCTTGCAGAAGTATTCTAATAAACCTGTTTCTCCCAAAATAAAAGAAAATTAAGAGTGTGCTGTACAAATAAGCTTATACATTGAACTTTGCTGCTTAGACAAACATAATAAAGACCTTAAAAGTTTCACAGGGAAGGGTCTGGGAAGGTGGCTCAGTCGTAGAGCGCTTGCCTTGCATGCCTGAGGCCCTTGGTTCGATTCCTCAGCACCACATAAGCAAAAAGAAAAAATCTGGAAGTTGTGCTGTGGCTCAAGTGGTAGAGTGCTAACCTTGAGCTGAAGAGCTGAGGGACAGCGCCCAGGCCCAGAGTTCAGGCCCCACAACCGGACCCAAAAACAAACAAACAACAACAAAAACAAAAAAAACAAAAAAAAGTTTCACAGGGAAAACAGCTAAAATTCAATTATATATCTAGTCTACAAGGTCGTTATTAGTGCTTCAGAGATGGGTGATTTCTATATCTTCAGTTTTCTCGTGTGTGTGTGTGTGTGTGTGTGTGTGTGTGTGTGTGTGTGTGTGTGTGTGTGTGTGTGTGTGTGTGTGTGTGTGTGTGTGTGTGTGTGTGTGTGTGTGTGTGTGTGTGTGTGTGTGTGTGTGTGTGTGTGTGTGTGTATTCATTCCTAGGACAACATTTGGCTATTCCCAGACTCATGTGAACATCTCCATCAAGTAATCATGTGGCTAGCAGCCCAGGTGCTCAGTGTATCCGGTCTGCAGAAAATGCTGCCACATGACTGCTCATGAGGTGGCTGGGTCTGGGGATAATTCTCTAAGTATTATTTATAATTGTTATTTATAATTATAATTATATGAAATTATATATTACATAAATTATTTGAAATATAATATCAAATTGTAACTAATAAGAAACTATCCATCCACTTAAAAATAAATTTTATAAAATTAGAAACAATCTAATCACATGATATTTTAAAGAAAAATAAACATTTATTGCTTATATGGCAAAAATCAAAGCAAAAAGTATTCAAAAAAATTTACAGTATGTGGAAGTGGCGCTATGGCTCAAGTGGCAGAGCACTTGCCTCGAGCTGAGAAGCGCAGGGACAGCACCCAAGCCCCCATGACCAACCAAAAAAAAAAATTTACAGTATACACATATAGAGCCAGAAAATAAAGCCATGATATATATGGATGGATCTATGTATACACAAACATCTTTTAACCGTGGAAGGTTTCTAGTCTCACTGAACGTATTAAGACAATACTGAATTCATATTTAACTTTCTATAACTTGTGGACATAAATTCACATTTATAAATTTAATTTATGGCCACAAACCAGTCCCATAATCCACACTACTCAGGAAACTAAGACTTAGAAGACTATGGCTTAAAATCAGCAATGGCACCAAAGGCTCAGAAACTCCATCTTCAATTAACCAGCAAAAAGCTGAGCTAAAAGTGTGGCACAAGTAGTAGAGTGCCAGCCTTGAGCAAGAAAGCTGAAGCATGAGCCCCTGCATTCTAGCGTAGGAAAGGGGAATCTTCTAATTTACCCAAGAGTAGGATTTAACTTAATCAATTTAATTCATAAAGACATTACTATTTATAGTAAGCAAATAATGAAGTAAAAAGTATTTTTAAACTTAAAAGGGCATGGGATATAATAACACAAAAATTTTCAAGTAAAATTAACCTTATATTCATCAACTGATCTATATTAGAGGTATTGAATCAAATAAAGACTATAAAAGTTATTGATACAAGAGGCTAATTAGGTCTGATAGTTTCTGATACAATCTATCCACTTTTCCAGACATAAAATAGCCAAGCTAAATGAAGTTATTTCTGGATTGAACATGTTGTCCATTCTTCAGTTAGAAGCAAACCTTGAGTGAATTCCTATGTATCTCCTTGCCAATCAAGGAGTGAATGAATGACAGTAACAGAACCTTATCTGGGGCTGCTGTCGGCAGCACCTTCTGCTAAGTGATGTCACTGCTGTAGCAGATGAAAATAAGCAGATTATTACAGAGACTAAAAGCAAACTAAACATTTGGATTTTTGCATGGACAGATTTACACACTGTCTGTCAGATAAAGCACAGTTTGCCTACTGCGTACACAACAAGAATGTGCCTGACAGCTTCCTCCCAGGTCTAGTATCTGATTACATAAATAGGCCATTCCATACCGTTCCTAAAGACTGACAGTCTGTCTTAGTTTAAAGTGCAATTTCAGACTATCACCCTTTCTGTCTTGCACACAAGGCTGATTAACATCACAGGACATACTGGAGGTCCAATCAGGTTTCACACTTCCAGAATTCCAGACCATACAGGAAATAGTGCACATGATGGATAGAGACAGACAATTGCTCTTAAGCAACACACTGAAGGGGACCATCATTTAGCGTACTTCCATGTATGTCTATACATGGAATGACTCCAAAATGTTTTCGGAAATATAATGGTCTCAGTTAAGCCTACTGTTTTATCTAAAAATTAAAAAATATACCATGTTTATGCAAAGTATTGATCTTAGCTGGGCGTCAGTGGCTCATGCTTATAATCCTGGCTACTCAGTAGGCTGTGATCTGAGGATTGCAGTTCAAAGCCAGTCCAGACAAGGAGAATCCATGAGACTTTTATCTCTAATTAGCCACCAGAAAACTGCAAGTGGCACTGTGGCTCAGGTGGTAGAGTGCTTGCCTTGAGCTGAAGAGCTCAGGGACAGCGCCCAGACCCAGAGTTCAAGCCCCACAACTGACCAAAAGAAAAAAAAAAAAGATTGATCTTTACTATTTTCACTTTTTTATAGCTGCCATGTTTTAATAAATTTTTGCAATATGTGATCAAAGAAATTATCAATGATTTAGAATAGTCACATGAAGCCAGGCACTGGGATAAACATGACTAACAAGTAATTTGCCGCTAGTCAACATTTTTCATACGCCTTTGGACATACCCAAAGGAGCCGCCCGTTGATGAGTCTGAATTTATGACTTAAAACTTACTGATGGAAATATCAGTGCAAAACTATTTATGATTAAATTACATGTGCATAAACACTAAAAATGAGTAAACTGACTTGTGGCTAAGCCCAAACATTAACACTAATATTCATAATACTGAGGCTCATGATTTAGTAGAAACTAACACAAATAACTTGGATAAATTTAAGTTTTTTATGTGCTTCTCAACAAGATATGTGTGATTTACATACTAATGAAAGTATTTGAGATAGATGAATTTTCTTTTAATCAGAAAATAGTCATAGTCAGAGAAGGGCATTGCCAGGTATCTGAAGTCCAATTGTTTCTTGTTTTTCTTGCTCTTATCTTATTTGAAAGCAGTTGCAAGGAAAAAAATTCAGTTAACATTAACATGACAACTGAACAAGTGCCTCTTAAACATGGACTCTGTGCAAGACCTGCTTTTGTGCTTTGGAAATGAGGTAAACGGGCACAGAACACATGCCCAAGGTACATAAAATCTGATAAGGAAGAGACACAGTCAAACACATATATTATATTTCAAAATCATCATTTTTCTTTTTGTGAATTCAAATGACAATCTATTCTACTGTTAAGCACATTCTGAGGACAATGTTATCAAACCTATCTCATATTTTTCTAGTAAAAAATGTAAGTCTTTCTCTTCAATCATTTTCCTGCTTTTTACAAAAATCCATCACAAACTAATAATTTTATGAAGCATATATCTAGTTACTACACATATAACACCTCTCTCTTGAAATGCTACACATGTGTAAACACTACACTTACATAAAGCCTGTTTTTAATGAAAAAGTACGCATGTGTACTAAGCAGTACACCTGTTTAATGCCTATCTGTGTCTTCTCCTGTACCACTACGTGTACTTCACATGGTTACACATTAATGCCAATATTTAGCTTGAAATGTCTTATTACTTAATATTACAATGCATTTCATTTTTTTCATATGTTCCTTGACACCGCACTAATGAATGATCATAGGAAGAGTTTTGAGAATTACAAAGGGTAAGGTTACTCACAATGGTAAATAATCAGAAGTCATAGAAGCAATATTATTGCTGTAATTTCAGCTATAACTTTCGCACATTCATACCCGAACAAACCAGATGAAATATGTTGCTTCAGGTCAGCTCTGATGGATCCCTCAGAAATATCAACATTATTGCTTTTATTTTATTATGTACCACACTTCATAACTGTACACTGTGGAGTACAATAAAAACTCCACTCCAAAGCTTGAGTACTTATTAAACAGGCCAAAAGTTATTATAACAAATAACATGTTCTACTCAGGCTCCATTAATAACATATCTTGTTCACATAAGGAATCTTTTTAAGAAGAAAAAAAGTAAATACAGGCAACACAACAGAAATACACCACAATTTCAAATCTATTCTATATCAGAGGTTTCCTTTGCTGAATTCTCACACAGGTAAACACTGAACTATCTCACCTTGATTACAAAGTGATGTCCAACAACGGGAACAAACTAATTTAAAAACTGGATGATTACCTAAGAAAAGTAATGTGCACTGCATTCTGTAAACAAACTGAGAGATGGATCAAAAACCATCGTCAGTCAGGTCCAAAAGAAGCCAAGAGCTCATCTCCGGGGTGCCGCGTCTCTCCAATGGTATAGTACATGAAATAAGCTGGTGAGAGAAATTCCAAATTCGGACTATACTCAAATGGAGGACAGGAGGTAAGGGCATCTTTCTGCTTACAGGAAACAGATGCTATTTACAAATGAAATCATCAAAACGTAAAGATGACCACTATAGAAATAAAACACAGACAAAAATGAAAATGAAGCCGATGATATTTATAAGCCCATTCCAAACTTTTGTGAAAGTGAGCAATGGAAATGATCCTTATAACTCAAGAAAAACATTAACAGACACCGAGATGTTTAAAAATTGGCTTTTTTCATTATTTGTTACCTGCAAAAAAAAGGAATAAAGGGAGAAGAGATGGCCTTCCCCTCCCATATGAACACAATACCAAGGAAACGACTGAGCCCACAAGCAGACATAAGAAAATGCATTTGCCACCAGCAGAAATGAGTAAATATAATCAGGCAACAAAGCATATGGACAAAAAGATAGAAGTACTCGGTAGTTCAATAACTTTCAAAAGAATATAACCTACTTTAGGTAGGCTCTACCTAACTACTAAGCTAGACACGGTTAAGGCTAACTCACCCTTTTTAAAAGTACTTAGGTGAAGCCGGGCGCTGGTGGCTCACGCCTGTAATTCTAGCTACTCAGGAGGCTGAGATCTGAGGATCGCGGTTCAAAGCCAGCCCGGGCAGGAAAGACTGTGAGACTCCTATCTCCAATAAACCACCAGAAAACCGGAAGTGGCGCTGTAGCTCAAGTGGTAGAGCGCTCGCCTTGAGCTGAAGAGCTGAGGGACAGCGCCCAGGCCCAGAGTTCAAGCCTCACGACCGACAAAAAAAAAAAAAAAAAGTACTTAGGTGAGATGTGTTCAATGTGTTTTGACAGTATGTCTGACAATGATCTTACATTATCCACTGCCAACCACCAGAATGAAATGCACCTGATGAGTTACAGATTTCTTCAGAACCGGAGCCAGTGCCTGGCACGGCACCAAATAAGTGCTCAATAACTTGAGGTACACATGGGGATACCTGAAAGTTAAATACCCACAAAGCAAAGAGGGGCTGTGGCTCAAGTGGTAGAGCGCTAGCCTTGAGCGAAAGAGCTCAGGGACAGAGCCCAGGGCCTGAGTTGAAGCCCCACAACTGATCCTCTTCCCCCCAAAATTCAAGGAATACTAAATATAGTCCAGTGGGATGATTACTCCTCCAAGATTAGCACAAAGAAACAAATTATTTACAAATCACATTTACAAATCAATGGTGCTTTAGTCATCTGAGATGTGTAATATTATCATCTGATAAACCTGTGAATAGTCACCACTACTGGTACTCATGAAACACTGTAATTGGTTTAAATCAGCCTTGCTCATCTGTCTTTAATACGCTTATTACAAGGCAGTAAGCAGAGAACTATTAGAGCTGCAGTATAAGCTGTAAGATCTTTACCCATTCTTAAATCATTTAAAAATAATGAGAGCTTTAGCCTTTATCTAATTAACAAGTGCCTTCTTTGAATTAGAAAAGCTGTATCACTTAGCCCACGGTTGTTAGTAAATTGGCTTGGTGGCATGTAAGCTAATCCAAGGTAGCGGTTCCAGGGTCCTGTTCCAGGCTTCTTATTACGTGAATTATAATTCAATGATCACCTTAGATCATGGGCTATTCATAAATCAGAGGGCTGACATCAGATGAAAAATTGTATTAATATATGAAACTTATTATATAGTACAAACTGTTCTCTTGATAAATTACATTGTTCAAACTTGACAATGATTGCATTTAAAACATTATTCCTGTTTGCTGTTTTACAGACTGAAACCTCTTCATGAAAAATTTACAATGCTCCTCTGTGTTTTGGAGTCAGAGGGCAATAGTAGCAAATGGCAGACAGAAACCATACTTTAGGTTTTCTGGCAGCTACAGAGAACAGAAAACACGTCTAAGGACGGGGAGAGGAGCCCTCAGCTGACACATCTAAGGACGGCGGCGAGAGGGGCCCTCGGCTGCCTCCCCGGGATCCACATCTCTGGCTTTATGAAGATACTAATTGTCCTTGCTAGCAGAAGCACTGTAAATAATAAAATTTTAATTTTAGTTACTAGATTGCTTTCTTCTCCTATGTAGGTGTTTCAAGGAAATTTATAGCCATAAATGTTTCTCAGAAATTTATAGCGTGAGAGGAAAATATAAAGGGGCAAACCCATGAAGTTTAATTTGAATTGAGGCCGAGCTGCTTAGATGATGCGTTATGACAAATGCTTTTTGCCAAGGCTGACTGGGTAACTCAAGCTGTAGTTCCATATTATTTACATTAATTACATGAAGGCTGCTTTGTTAATGGTACATTCTGGTGTGGGTCGCAGCATGATATGCTAATGATCTAAGAAAAATCTGCATCTCCAATATTTATGATAATTTGTAATAGGAAATAGGGTTGCCTTTATTTCTTTCTCCTCACTAGAAGGGGGAAAAAAAGTCAGTGGAAAACAATTTTATTCAAAGAAGAAAAAGTTGTAATCACCAAGACAGTTAAGTGTTATGAACAAAGACGAGGATGCTTGCTGTTCAGTGCTCGTCAGGGCCTTGACAAAGTGAGAATGTGGCAGGCCCCCTGACTTTCAGGGTGAGGATGGCGCGGGTTGAAACAATTGGGCAACGCCAAGCACACGGGACGGCTTCCATCACCCTCCCGCTCCTGCCACTGTGTCTCCACCTTCTTCTCACAGCTAGCCCAAAAGGAAATAAGCAGATCATTTCAGGGTTATTCATTGTATGAAGGTCTACTGGGTACTTACTAGACTATATTCCCTATTTTTTTACAAGGGCAGGTTTACAACTTTTGAAAAAGTTACAGTAGGACATTATAATCTCTGAAAATTACAAAACATAACTTATATGTATTAAATAGTATCCATTTGAATTCATATTATTTTTCTTTTCAATTATTTCTGGTATTACCATGGGTCAGATTTTGAATTTCATTTTTCAACAATACCATTAACACAGTACATATATTTTTGGCCAGATTATTTTCACATTAATAAAGACCTGCTGGAACAAGAGTTCCCACATGAATACACCTTAGCCATCAGAATATAACTAAACACAATGCTAAGGAAACCTTTAGAAAGGATACTTAGCAAATCCATTACACCAGAGCTACAGCCCAAATTCTAAGGTACTGTGACAAATGAACACAGTCTCCTACCAGGTAAGGTTACATCATCGTTAAATTGACAGAGTATGTTTCAAAGGTAATAACTTGATATTTTCTTGAAGGACAAAAAACTGGGCATATTAAAGATGGAAATTTTAAATGAGGGGGAAATCAAACACCAAAGAAGAAAGGAATATTTTTCCAATCTATAAACAGATAAGACAGCTGTGTGTTGAGTGCAATCAGTAGAGGGGAGGACTGCAGCCACGTCTGGAGAAAAGGAAAGGATGTTGCAGGGGAGATGTCTGGACAATACAGGCAACAGTCAGTCTTACACTGCATGGGAGTTCAGAGAATGCTTTTCTGGTGCCATTCTTGGTTGTATATTTGAATCGCAAGCATGCATGGGTAGATAGTAAGTGTACCTTTTCTGTTGTATGTATAAAATAACTTATCAGAAAAAGAAAGCAAATCAAAGAAAGCATGAGAAATTCTCACTAAAATTCTTAGATTACTTTCCAAAATATTCAGGAAAATTAATGTATCACTATCTTATAATAAATAAAGCCCAGGTTTTTCATTCTTAGGTGAGAAATGACACATGACCTCATACTGATGTTTTGTATTCGACATCCAAAACCCAAGGAATTGTAAAATGTGCTTCTTGTGAAATTATCAATGTTCTGTTAAAATAAATTTACTTTCTAAGAAATGCTTTTATGTCCATTCACAGTTTGTAATGTGCTATTTGGGAGAGACATCCTGAGAGGAAATATTACATTATAATCAAACATTATAATATGAAGTAATCTTTCAAAATTCTTCTAAAATCTCTTGTATAATAACAGATTATAATATGAAATAATCTTAACAAGTATTTAACCCAGCACAGGCACTTTAAAATGGAGCTAGGGAAAATAAAGAAAGAAAAAGAAAATGTCCCATCTATAAACTACTGGACACCAATACAGCACATCTCTTCTTACCCTTTGTGGAAGGTCTCTTACTCATAGAACTACACATCCCCCCATGCCAGGGGTGGAAAATCTGCTGGACAAAAAAAAAAAAACTATGTAGGCTGATCCTATAAGGGGCCAGACAGACTGGCCTGGGCCAGGCACCGACCTAAACGTTTTACAGACTAGCAAAGTATATGACAGGTCATCTCAAAAGGTCTGAAAATTAAATAAATTATACATGTTTTAATAAAGTTACATCAGATGGCTTCCATTTGATGCTCACTTATTCAAATACCTCCCACCCATGCCTCTAAGCACTGATCTAGTCTACTCCTGCTTACATTATCACCTGATTTATCCTAACACCATATGAGGGCCCACTGAACTTGCTGCTCTGTGTCAGATTAGAAACCGTGTGCTCATGGTCTCAGGCAGTAGAATAAAACAAAATGTCTGTCAACAACATCAGCAAGCAAACCAGTGTTGGCAATATGCTTGAGCAGTAAAAAGACACCATTATGAATGTTTCTGTCCAGAAGTGTTACCTATGTTGCGAAGAACAGAATTTTAAAAAAAAAATAATGTTGAGATCAGGGTTATGGCAGGTTCTTTAAAACTGATGAAACAGGCTGGGGTTATAGCTCAATAGTAGAGTTTTTAATCTAGTATATATTAAAGAAGGATGTGTGTTCGATGCTAAAGCACTACTTTCAAAAAATGTGAAAGAGTAGAAATTCTAAAATCCTAGCCCTTAGAATGCTGAGGCAGGAGAAATATGAGCAACAAGCCATGAAAGAATGAATGAATGCATGCACGTTCAGTTAAAAAATTTTAAGTCTGAAATCTAATTTTGTTAAGATCCAACTCTGGCCTTTTTCTCAAGATATGCTTGATACCCTCAGACAGTTCACTTCAGAGGTGCAGAATATACTTCCCAGTGACAAAACACACTCACATGCAAATTAATACTATCTCCTTCGAAGAAACATGGTTCGGTGAACAAAAGCTCCTCCATGTCAACAGGAAAATAGACAGCTTCATTACATTTACTCTATCAGACATAAAGGCTATAGCACTATGGTCAGAAATCACAGTATTTATGACTTGTTACAAAGACAATAGCTAGTGAGCAAGAGCCTTAATTGCTGGATGCCTGTCAATTCAGAAATGAAAAACTTTGGCAATCTAAACTAGAGAATATGCCCAAGCTCTTCATGTGCTATTTTTCCTTTCAGGAAAAAGGTGGGACTTCTCCACAAGAATAAGTATCAGCCAATATATATGATTTACATTAAAAACCAGCCACACCTTCCTTTCCTAATGCAATCAGTTTGTATTAACCTGTGATAATATTAATTTAATTAAACTATTAAAGGAGAAGTTGTTCATGAAATCTCACCGTTTAATAATCAGAAAACTTTAATGTATTTTACTTGTGAAATATAACCATCCTGACACAAGTTCATTATTATGACACAGACCTTGAAAACATTATTTTAATCGATTTGTTATAGGCCGTGGCCCTGATTTATAATGCATTCTTTAAAATGGCTACCTAGGATACTACATTATGCACTATAATTTACAACAAGAATGTAAGCCAGAGTTCACTTCTCTTGTTAAATTCAAACAAACACTGGATCCTATGAGAAGTAAGAAAAACAGAATAATGTTTAATGTTTACTACTATTTTTGAAACCATCTGAGATACTTTCACAAATTACAAAAATCAGAAGATTAAACTGCAAAGTGAGAGAAAAAATTCAAAACAAATGAGAGTATATTTAACTGAAAATAACATTCAGTATATTTTTTCATTCTAATAATAATCCTACATTTTGCTCTGAGTAGTAGAAATGTACAAATAATTTCAGTTTGAAATATCTAGTTGCCCACTTGAAACAATCGTGTCATGTTCCTTTCTGAAAAATTACACATAACATTTTATCCCTAAAATGCTGTTCAGGTTTCTTTATATTCAAGGCACCAAATTTGAAAGGTTACTTTAAAAGAAAAATGCAAATCAAAATGAATGTGTGTGAGTACTCACTTGTGTTTGTATGGGTGCATGTAAGTGCACACAGATGAACAGAAGTTGTGTGGTGCTATGAAGGGCTGATGTTTCCTACCCTATGGTACTGCAGGAGCGGGTCCTGGAAGGACAGGAAGCACCAGGACAAGACTGTACAGCGGCCACGTGGCTGCAACAGGCTTTAGGTACAAACACCCTGACACAGAATGACTCTCCAGAATTACCTTCTGGACAGTGACAGGTGTTTGCTACCCTCTGACAGATTGCTGAGATTTTGTTGAGGATGTCCTGTAATTTTTGACAGCATATACATGCCAAATTTTCCAGCGAAAGTTTGACATTAATGCTGAGAACAGTCTTACAATGTTTTCTTCTGCATTGTTCAGCTCACCAACTGTGTCTGAAATAATAAACGGTGGCCTCTGGCGGTTGCTCTCAGAATGGTTACGATGAGAACTCATTCATCTAAATCTACTGGCCAGTGGAAAAAAATAAATCAAGAATTTCCCAAATATAACAATATTTGTGCTCATGAGATAACTGATGACTGCAGCTGCACTAATTAAAACCCATCTGAGTTTCATTCATCTTGGTCACCAGGACCTCTGCCACGCCCTCACCTCATGCAAACCTCAGGCCTTGTTCCTGGTCACACTAGGTGAGTCCTCCTCCCACATCTTCTTAACAGTGTGAATGATTTCATGTTTAGATATCAAATAAAACCATATGCAAATGTATACCCATTTGGGACCTATCTCAAACTGTCAGTATCTAAAGGTTTTGGTATTAGGAACATTTTTCTCTGGTCTATGCTTGTTTAAAAAACATGAAATGTATCAGTTACTTGTGGTTCCTATAATTAACTAAAAACTAGTGAAAACTTATGTTAATAAATATAGTGAACCTGATTTGCCCCTATAATTCTAGCTACTGGTAAAGTTCACATCTTAGAATTGTGGTTTGCTGCCAGCCTCGGCAGACAAATCCAAGAGATGCTTCTCTCAAAGTATCCGGCAAAAAAGCTGGACAGGAGGTATAGCTCAAGTAGAAGGACACTAGTTGTGAGTATAAAAGCCAAACAAAAATGTGAGGCCCAAAGTTCAAACTTCTCCACACATAAAATAACAAAATGATGATGATGATGATAATAACGTAACTGAAGTGAGGTACTAACTGATAAATACCACCTAGGACGCATTGCACAGTTGTGAAGGTAGATATCAGGGCTGACACCAGCACGTGGGAGGCAGAGGCCAGAGGATACTGAGTTTGAGATCCACCAGGGCTGTACAGCGAGACCTCTCCCAACTACTGTCAACACAAAGGAGTTCATGAATAAACAGTGGCATCTTAGGATGTCACTGACATGAAGAAGGTCCCATGTGAGCTTCTCTTCCCAGTGCGTATTATAGAAAAACATAGTTTTCCATGCACATCACAGGACGCCATGGAGACCCCCTAACAGAGCTGCCTCACTTGACCCAAAGGCAGCAAGAGACTTCTGCCCAGGTAGTTCAGGGGAGCCCGAGCACTGGCAAGTCAGAGAAGGTAGCAAGGAAAAACAGAGTGGAAGGACTTGGTGAGAATAGAAGTAAAAATGGACACCACTTCACATACTGGGCCTTTCCAAGGCAAAGCAAGCAAACAACAACCAAAATCAAAAACAAGAACAAAAACAACACACAAGCTGATAGGACTGTGAAAAAGCAAATCCAAGGAAGAAAGAGGGTATGGGGCATCACTGAGATCTGTCCTTTAATCCCATAACTAATTATTAAAATTACATTGTGAGGGCTGGGAAGGTGGCTCAGTGGTGGAGTGCCTGCCTTGCATGCATGAGGCCCTGGGTTCGATTCCTCAGCACCACATAAGCAGAAAAAGCCGGAAGTGGTGCTGTGGCTCAAGTGGTAGAGCGCTAGCCTTGAGCTGAAGAGCTGAGGGACAGCGCCCAGGCCCAGAGTTCAGGCCCCACAACTGGCAAAAAAAAAAAAAAAAAAAAAAAAAAAATTACATTGTGAGTTATTACAAGAACACTTTAAAAAAAGAGATTTCAAACTTTAAGTAAAATGTAACAAAAATGAGTGAAATTTGTAGAATTCAATATGTTTTAATGGTACCCCCCAAATTCTTTATCATCCAACCACATTTCAGATATTACCAAGGAATTCCACCTTCTACTCTATAACTTTAGGCAGTTTCATATACATACTACATTTTACTCTAATTTTAATGGACTGTTTAATATTCATTTCTCTGACATGACCATATACCTTAAAAACAAAAAAAACTTATTCATTAATGAAATGTGCCAAGACCAATAAAAACAAAATGTTTTGTTAGTGTCTCCTATATAGACTAAATGAAATTATTGTCCACACAATGAACTCTTAGATTAGTATTGGGTCTACTTACTAATTGTTTTTGTTTGGGTTTTTTGTTTTTTTATATATATATATTTTTTTGGTCGGTCGTGGGGCTTGAACCCTGGGCCTGGACACTGTCCCTCAGCTCTTCAGCTCAAGGCGAGCTCTCTACCACTGGAGCCACAGTGCCACTTCCCTAATTGTTTTTGTTTGGGGAGGAAGGCGGGGATATTAACACACCTCCTCAAGAAGACCCTGCATTCACGTAGCAAGACCGACCGATCTATCTATCTATCTATCTATCTATCTATCTATCTATCTATCTATCTATCTATCTATCTACCTACCTACCTACCTACCTACCTACCTACCTACCTATCTACCTACCTATCTATCTATTGCTGGCATTTGGAACTGAGGTCTATGTTAGCTACTAGTCCTTTTGCTTTTAGTTTGTTTGTCAGGTAAAATAATTAAGGTAATGTTATCCTAGCTGGCTTCAGAGGGAGAGCCTGTTAATTTCACTACCCAGTGGCTGAGATTGCTCACTAACCTCGCCCAGGCTGGCCTAGAACCAGGGTACCCCCGCTGCACCTAACAAATTCTCACCACCAGCAGCATCCCCACAGGGTAAGGTCATGTCCAAGGCCACAGGCTCTTTCTCCGGGACAATGTATGTCTCCGCAGGTGCCCAGCGCAGGCATGGACGCGCCGCAGAGAGGGGCAGAGGAGGTGCTGGGCAGCAGTAGGCGCACCATGCCATCTGCTCTGCTCACTGCTTTAACAAGTCATGGGCACCAAGCCTGAAGACCAGGCCCCAAACCCACAATTCCCTCACCTGAAAGGGCATATTCCTAGGAAATTTACAAACGTGGTCTAATTTACTCTACAAAAAGCCTGTATAAGGTATTCAGACATGAACATCATGATTACAAAAGCATTGCTGAAAGCAAACAAAAAGTGACATTGTAGCAAATCTATCTATCAAGTTTATACTTAGCGTCAATCCGGGCCTGGGCATTCTAGTATGAAACAGAATTCTGAATGTAAAATATGCTGTTAGGTAGAAAGTCTTTAAAGGTCATCTAATGTACATGGTTACATCACAAAAACAAAAGCCCAGCATGGCTTAGAGGTCTGCTACAAGTTGTGAAAAGAAAACATGGAAATCAAAATTCCAATCAGAGACATACTGGTACCCCATTAACCCAATGTACAGGAGCCAGCACACTGGGAATATAAACCATGCAAATGTTGGGGGGAAATGCAAGAAAAAGATGTGATTAGCTTTGTGTCACAGCTTGTGTTGATACAATTCCAAGCATGACAGATTTATGATGAAGGGAAAGGAAAGCTTTGCCTTCTGAGTTATTTACATAAATATAAAGTACTTCCTATTTGGATTTTATTATTTTGTTGTACTTTCTGATTACCTAGCTTCTAAAGAAGTGGAAGTAGATAAGAGAATGTCAGTTACCCACAAACAACTAAATTGTAGCAGTTTTAATGAAATTGAGACCACCATTTTTGGCATCATGAAAACATTTTACATCCACACACATGTACATACAAGCCACCAAAACTATAATGAGTGTTGGACATGTCTTATTTCCAATTCTTTCTGAGATGTTGCTTCGCTTTCCTTCAAAGAATCACAAAGCTTGCTTATCAAATGGAACCTGACAATAAATATGGTTATTGTATGGTGTTACTCCATACAACTAATAAAATTCCCTTATGTATCTGAAACAGTCGTAGTATGAACCATGGCCAGCCAGTGCTCAGTTTTTAAGCTCTTCCTTGGTCATCAGACATGGGTTAATGAAACCACTTAGTGTAAGAAACAGTTTATGACTGTGAAGTTTTATATGAGTTCATGTTTGTTACACTATGAAGTATATACATTTTAAGGCAAAAGCTTCTTTTAGAAACAAATTTGTGACGAAATGGAATGCTGCATTTCTGAATAGATGCACCTATTAAAAATCTAGCTAGAAAACTCAGTCTGTGGATATCCACAAAAAGTCATAGATGTAAGAAAAATGTTAAGATTTCAAAAGGCTGACAATAAAGAGTATAAAAACAGAATTTTATTTCATTTCATGAATTATCTTACAACAAATGAGCTTTTAAAATTAGCCCTTCTTTAAATGAAGACAGAAAAGACGGTGAGGACATTTTAGATAACTGGAAATGAGTATGCGGTCATACACTGCTCAGAGCGGACACAGGTACTACATGGTGTCTAATGTCTCCTCACTACCATAGGACAGAGCTGCTTTCAACATACAAGGGCAATGGTGGCTTACACTGGTATTCCTGGTGGCTCAGGAGACTGAGATCTGAAGATCATGGTTTGAAATTGAACAGCCAGGGCAGGAAAGTATGTGGGACTCTTATCTCCAATTAACTACAACTAATAAAATAAAAAAGCCAAAAGTAGAGTTGTGACTCGAGTGGTAAAGTGCCAGTCTTGACCAAAGAAAGCTCAAGCACAGTGCCCAGGTCCTGAGTTCAGGGCCCTGGACTAGCCACCCCCCTCAAAATAAGTCCAAGACCCCCGTCTAAAAGAAGACATACCTGTACTTCCTCTGGAAAAAGTAAAACATAAAAAGTGTTTAGGTAAAGAATGGAAGTATGGGTTCTTAATTCTTGGTGAGGGTCATAGACACCTGAGCTTAAGTCCAGACTATAAAACCCCAGGCTCGTAGAGGGGGAGAAGGCAGCAGCTCTCGGCCAAGTGTAGAGGTTCCTGCCCTCCAACAAGGCATCCAAAATGGTGTGTTACTGTACACGGTGAGGGTTCTATATAAATGTGCTGAAAATGAGAAAACTGAACATGCTATGACCCATGTTTTCTTCAGACTGGTAATATTCTAACAGCCACATCTCTGTCCCTGTCTCTGTCTCGGGGGAGGGGGGGTGGAGTGGGTGGGGGAGGAAGGAGGTGAGAATTGAACCCAGAGCCTTGCCGATGGGTAACATACACTCTAACACTGTCATCTTCAAACAATTCCTAGTGAAGCAGGGAGGAAGTTCACTGTTTCCTTACACATCTGAAGTGACCCACAATAGAACCACACTGATAATATCTTCATTTGGATTTGCAGGGAAGTGTTTCACTTAGATCTCCAGTAACTACACTTAGCAGTCCTTCTGCCTCCTAGGGACCTCATTTCCAGGTGGACGAGGTTGCCTCCTGAATACCAATCATTTAAGTCAAGCTGGGCATGGTGGCACCCTGCCTTTAATCCCAGACACAGGAAAAGAGAAGGCTAAGTTAATGGCCCTATCTCAACTTGGCCTTATCTCAGAAACTTCACGGTACATTTTAGCATGTTCTTCAAACATACTACCACTCAAACTTCTAGTCACAACATAATTTAACACTAAGATGACTTACAAATAAATTTTTAAATTTTAAACTAGGATTTTTCCTAGTTTTTAACACCAGCCAAAGAAATTTATTGATCAGTAGAAGAGATTAAGTGAAAATACAAAGCATTATTCATTTTTAATGACTTCCTTTATCAATAATCCTTACTACAATGAAAAGAAGATCGCTATTCTCTTATGTTTCAATAAAATTCATGATTTGCAAAGATTTCACAAACTGCAAAGTTGTATAAAGTAGGCCTTGATATGTCCTTAGTATTGTTCTTTTGAGCAAAAGACATCCTTCAGCAGACTGACTGGTAAATTTACTAAGCCTGATGATTGGTTGCATCAACATTTAAAACAAAATAAACCCAAGGGGCAGGAGTTTGACATCACTGTCACTTCACAGCAACCCTGAGAACGCCGCTCAATTATGAGAAATTTCTGGTTACAATGTAGACACCTAAGGTTGACTGAAATTCAGCAGAAACTTGCAGTCTCCCTGGGAATCCTTTGCCCTTCTGGTCGCCTTCCACGCCTGGCACCCTGAAGGCAGCGCGCATCCTGCTCTCTTTATGTGGGTCACAGATGGCCTGAGCCACACGCCTGACTCCTGAATCATCAATCACCATCACTTGGCTCTTCTTCCTTCTGGAATTTCACTTTCAGATCTTGCTTCCAATCATCACTCAGATGACAATGTGCCCTTATTCCCTTCTTAGCCGATCTTCCTCTAGTTTATTTGAAGAAGATCAGGGAGGATTAGTTCATTAATGAAATCAGTATCCTACACACTCTCTGGCCCCAGTCAGATTCCTTAAGAGCAACTACCTACAAATGCATTTCCTTATTTTTTTTCATGAACTATCCCATTTTGATAATACTTAAGATATGATTCTGTATAGTTAACTTTAAATACTTATATATTTATAAAGACAAAAACAAAAATATTTTAATAATTTATAAGTGAATAAATGTACACATATATATACATTTGAGGTACATTTCATGTATAATAATTTAATATACTCCAAATACAGATACAGCAAGTATTTCATTCAAACTAATGTAATCAATCTTCATAAGGGTATTTGTGGTAAAGGGAGGATCACGGGTTACAAAAAACAGACCAAGAACCAGGAAGAGCACCTGATAGTTAGCAGCAGTCAGGCAGGGCCAGGGGCACTTGTCCACCTATGGAAACCCAGGAAAGCCGCCGGAAGGTGGGCTGAAGAAAGAGGAAGGAGGGCAGCAGCTCACTACTGTCTGCACAGCCAGGGAGAAGAAAGGCGTTCAGTGCGGCTTGGGCAGGCATGGAGAGCAGGGAGGGAGATTTGACATCGCAGAGGGAATCCGGGGCCAGATGACCACAGCCCTGGAGGGCACCCCTCGAGATCAACAGTGTATTTCCTGAAGTCAACAGGAATCTATATTTAACAACTTAGATATGTTCTTATATAATACACTTTATGTTTAAGATCAACTGTACATTTTACAACATACAGCAAAATTGGATTTTTAGAGATGTTTACTGATACTTGCTATGTGAGGTACTGTGGGGGGAAAAAACACAAAATATACCTTATCTCTTCAACAAATTGCTACGGCCCATTGAGATGACCAGTACACTCGTTCACATGTTCAATAAATACTTACTGCATTATTCTAGAAATTACTGAATTATTCTAGACAATGTGAAAAAGTAAAAAGATTCTCAGCCAGATTTGGGGGTTCTTTAAACACAATCCCACTCCCTGCAATGAGTGTACAGGTTTATAGTGATTGTGCTCGGAGACTTTCTAGTCACATTCACACCAAACATACAGATAATACAATCTGTTCAGTACACAGTCTGAAAACACTTCCATCATTATTTCAATCAAATAAAGATATAGAAAAAGAGAACTCATTCATTATGCAGCCATTGGACTGAATTCTCAGAAGAGATGTATCTCTGGTTGAATGTGTGCTAAGGTAGATCTGAGCAGAGTGATGACCACTCACTCGCTCAGTGGCTTTGAGGAAGTGACTTCAGTGCGTCAGTGACTTCACCACATTGACTTCAACTCCAAGGTGCAGATTAATCAGGTCCCCTGCACAGCTGTGCTAATAGGATCAAGAAAAATAAAGCAAGCAACACAGAACTTGATGCTGAATGGATGTCCCTGATAGTTCTCACAGAGATGATTGAGAAAACAAAAATACAGAGTAATGGGGAAGGGAAGAAGGTCAGTGACAATCTTCTAAAATAATACATGCAAAATATCTGATAATTGTGCATGACTGACTATTCTCTTCATGAAAGGAAAAAGAAGAATAAATCTCTACTGGTAAGGAACTAATAAATACTATGTTCTGCATAAAAAATACACATCTTCTCTCCTGATCAATCCAATGCAAGGTAAGTCAGAAATGGCAGTACATTGAACAAGCTAGAAAAGAAAGCTTTGTCAGAGTTTCAAAATCCTCCATCCCAAATTCTATCCAAAGTTCCCCCAAAAATTGAGCAGGTATTAAAATTGACTGCAAAGGGTAAAACTGGATTGGAAATGTATTCACATTCAAATCATTACATCAATTAGTGGAATTAATAAAGAAATTAATCATTTAATATTTAAGAAAGAAATTAGACCATGGTTTCAAGAAGGCTGCAAATAGCCACATTTGTTTCTAAACTGAACAGAAACAGAATAGTTTCTAAGTAAGCTGTAACATTTTATTCCTATTGTTGGAGAGAGCTAGTGATCAAAGTTCCTAAGCTGCCTAAAAAGGCATCATCAATACCAACTAAGACTTAATTTGCCTCACTATGGCTGGATGAGGAAAAAATGTATGTATTATTTTAATATGGGAAGTTAAGCTTAGCTATTTAAAGAGAATTCAAGATATAATTCTAAGCAAAATTAAAATTTCCATTTGTGATCTCCACTTCCATGCTTATATCACAAAAATTAAGCTTCCACAAAGAGTACAATATAGCTCCATGTTCCCAGGCCTACTTGCTGCCAGCCTTTCACCATCTACCCAATCGCTTCAAAACAAACCTAAGAACGATCCTTCCTTTGCCTTCCCTCGCATGCAGAGCACCTCTTCCCGAAAAGCACCATCTAGTCAGTCCCAGGTACCCTATCTATCCACATCATCACCCCACCTCCACTACCACCACCTTGCCAACTGCTACAGTCAGAACCTCTGCACCAGCCTGCAGTCCTGTGCTCCCATACAAGGACAGTGAGCTCTTGAAGAACAAACGGGATCCGGATGCTCTACAAGGCTTTGGCTCACCCTACAAAATCTTCAGGCTGGTCTTGTTCACCAATCAATTCACTTTTCCAATCGCCCACAGCCTCAGTTGCTGCATGCTCACAGTATGAACCAGTGCGGTTTCCATGTCTCGAGCTCTGTGAGCCTGAGTCTGGCTCAGAGCCCGTCCACTCAGTCCTCTGCACCTCCCATCAGGCAAGTTCCCACTCATGGATCAGTGTCTCACCAACGCTGGCCTTGACAACCCTGCAGCATGACCCAGACACTGCCCTGACTGACACAGAAATGACCTTTTCACACCTGTGTTTACCTGTTCACTGGTTATTACACTGTATTAGAACTTGAGCTCTTTAGAAAACACTAGTGGTTCCTCCTCCTTCATAACAGTGGTCAGCAACAGTGCTGGGCTTATCCAGCTGGCTCAGGTTAAGCGGAAACAGAAAGCCAATCTATTGCCTTTCTAGCTTCTAATGGTTGTGGAAGTGCCCAGAGTATCCGGATCCATGATCACAAAATAGCACTGGAACAAGCAGAATCGTAGGGGCAGGAGTTAACGTTCCTCAGAAACACGTGGGAAGATGAGATTTTCCCAAAGCTGAATGAACACAGGATCCTCAGCTGTCAACAAATGAGATGACTTTTACTTCCTTTCAGCTGCACACTTGAGATAATAGTTGTCTTCCTCCTACCCTACAATTTTTTTTCTCATTTTCTCTCTCTTCTACTCCAGTTTATACAAGTGTGAAACTTTTAAGATGTTACTTTGAAAATACATGAGTTTTATATGAAAAAAATGTGTCCATGTAATAAGTTTAAGAAAAATATGCCACTGAAAAGGTAACCTGTACTGATAATGGCTCAGAACATGTCCTACTTTGAGAGAAATCTATGTCAAACATGAAACACAAAACTGTTCTGTTTTCTTGAGGACTTTTTTTCTTACTATTTCAATGATGTCATCATATTTGAAAGCAACTTAAATATAAATCATGTTTATACCCACAGGCAGTGTATTCCTGATTTGGACACTCACAAAGGGTATTTGTTTAATCCTTCACTTATAGCTCAAGACAATGTCAAAGTCAAGACAACACAAGCTTGCTCTCTTTTACATAATAAACCTGCCATCACCACACTGCATGCATTTCTGGAAAGGCTCTTAATCTCTGAGAGACAATGTGAAGATAAACTGAGATGATGGAAAGGGAGTAAAGCAAAGGGCGAAGAGGAGTGCTGGGAGCACGAGGAACACTTCAGCGGGTATCATACGGAAGTGCAAAGAAAGAGGTGGCTAAGAAAGAGTGGCCAGCATCTCTCCTCACATGATTGTCTGGTAACTCTTTCTCCAATTAGTCTGGTTTCATATATAAGTTATCCTATCCCTAATACTCCCAGAGGAGTTATTCAAAAGCCAGGAAAATACGGGCCAATAACTCATTTGATATCATTTTCTAAGCCTTATGGCTGGGCTTGCTTGGTTCCAAGTGCTTTCTGCCTTTCCTCCATGATAAGACACAGCAGATGTGGCTGACACGGAGCTTTCTGCACCCAGGTACAGGAAAGCATGGCATCTGCTAATGAAATAGCTCATGCAGGACTGAGAAGGCCCTTTAAAAAGCAAAAAGGAGCTCCTTGTTGTATGCACCTTTCTCACTTCTCCTTGCTTCTGGGCTTCAGAACTTACGGCTAAGCCTCCACAGTAGAAGGGTCCTCCAGGCCCCTCTCTAAAGCAGTGAGGCTGGTTTCAATGAGAGGGATGAATGAAAGGAGCCCAGTGTGGAACCAGGTGTTCACATGGACGGGACTCTTTTCCCTGACTAGTACTGTGGTTCATTTTGTCTCTCCCAGAAGTGCCTAGGGCTAAGGATGGCAGCAACAGTAAGGGTGAGGGGAGCCATGAGGGCATTACTAGAGGTGAATGGGGAAGCATGCAACTGTGGTGAAGGTGTCAACCACAACACAGAATTCAGGAGGCCGGTGGCACCTGTGACATGGCTTTGTTACAGTGAAAACTATGAACGTCAGCAAGCAAGCCTGCAGAACAGCCAGGCCCGAGATTTTAAGAACATTCACTATTCTTGTCCACGCACATGGTATCCCCATGAGAGCAGAGATGTTACCTGAAGTAACACATGCTGTCAAACACTTGATGGTGTGGTTCTGTAGAAGGACAGTAACTACCCAAATCAGAGAAGTGCGACAGACCACAGAAATACGTGTTGTGGTATTTTAAATAAACAATAAAAAATACAAAGTTATTAAACCACTTCAACAAAACAAATGATTTACAACTGCATTTGCATTTACCATGTTCTAAAACAAGGAGATCTCTTTTAAACTTATTCTGATCAGCTCAAGAAATGATGTAGCTATCTCAAACACAGCATTTCATACAAACATAAAATGTCATTCAAGGCATTAAACATCAAATACTAGCCTTTGGACCAAAGTTCTGCATGTGAAATATTAAAGCAACAAAAATAAAATATCAAATTAACTTTGAAGTCCTCGATTGTAAGAAAGTAATGAATTACAGGAAAGAAAATAAAGAGATATACATACAAAAAAAATCAATGCAATTAAGCTAGGCTCTCTAACACTTAAACCCCTCAGAATGGATACTAAAATTAATTAATTATCCAATTAAAAGAACATGACAAAGTGTTAGTAAGGATGTAGAGGAAGTGGATTCTTCATGCACTACTGGTAGTAATGAAAAGGTATTGTCATGATAGGAAGCAGTTATCAAGTTTTCTCAAAAAAGTACACAGAGAATTACCATGTTATCTAACAATCCCTCCTGTGGATATGCACCCTGGAACATCGGAAGAAGGGTCACAAAAAAGTATGTAGTCACAGCAACATCCTTCAGAATAGCCAAAAGGCGAAAGAAAGTAAATCAAGTAACTCATGATGGATGAATGGACAAAATACAGCACGCTCTTACAGTGAAGCCACATTTAACCTCAAAAGGGAAGGAAATTCTGAGACTTGCTACAACATGGATAAACACTAAGGACATTATACTAGATGATATAAAGAGTCTACTCATACACATTCCCAACAGTGTCATACTCTGCTAAGAAATTACATTCACTACTTCATTTAATCAGCACAACTCAATGGACCCAATAAAAGTAATTTATTTCACCAACTAGACAGGTGAGAATCAGAAAGGTTATATAACCTACCATGGACACTAATATCAGTCAGTGTCACAACTCAGATTTAAAGTTAAGTTTGCTTAGCTACAAAGACTGTGCTCTGGGTTTATTTGGGTGTGCTTAACTACAAACACTGTACTCCAGGTTTCCTCACAGAAACTTTAAAATGATGAAGTGAGTCACATGAAAATAAAAACAGACTCTTGCACTGTTGCTGGAACGGAATTTTTAGCACAGAGCGGAAGTGTTGTACCATCAGGAGAACTTTCTTACTACATAATAAACAGTTTCCCATCAGCTATGATAAAAATAAATAGATGATCTGGGCAGATACTCATCAGTGTTTTAATGAGTAATTAACTTTTTTCAGAAATTTGGTTGTACTTTTAAAATTAAATACTTCCAGCAGACTTACCCCCCCCCAAAAAAAATCTTAGTCTAAGTAAGTCAAACATATGACAACAGAATCCTTTTTTTTTTTTGTATTGCAGGGATTTGAACTCAAGAACTTGCCCTCAGTAGGCCACTGCTCTACCATATTCTTCATACATTCAGCCTGCTTTTGGCTGGTTATTCTGGAGATGGAGTCAAGCACACTCTTCCGGTTTACTGGCCTTACCTGAAATCCTCCCCATAGCAGCCTTACGAGCAGCTAGAACTACAGGCCTGTGGCTTAACACAGAGCTCTGGTAACAGACAAAATTAGTAACACTACTTGCAAAGTTTTGCGGCACACACACATTATTTATTGGGGTGATAAAATATGAAAAGCAAATAAAGCAAAAAAAGGGGGGGAGGTAGAAAGGAAGTTGGCCTTTGTTGTCATCTAAGTCCAAGAAGGGGACAGTAGGAATATTAAAAATCTGCAAGCTTCTGTATCTATCACTAAGAGCAGATCAGAAATCAACAGATCAATGCATTAACAACCTTGTTTTTGTTTACAGCTGAGTTTTTCAACCTAGATTGTATTACTGAGAGAGAGAGGGGAGAGAGAGAGAGAGAGAGAGAGAGAGAGAGAGAGAGAGAGAGAGAGAGAGAGAGAGAGAGAGAGAGAACACAGTACTTGGATTTGAACTTGAGGCTTCATGCTCTTCTCTTGACTGGCTTTTTGTTCAATGTTGGTACTTTCCCACTTGATCCATACCTCTACTTCTCAGACACCAGTGAATCACACCTGTAATCCTAGCTATACAGATGGCTGAGATCTGAGGACTGCTGTTTGAAGCCAACACAGACAGGAAAGTCCATGAGATACTTATTTCCAATTATTTACCAAAAGCCAGAAGTAGAGCTGTAGCAGAATTGGTAGAGCACCATCTTTGAGCAAAAAAGCTAAGGGACCGCAACCAGACCCTGAGAAGTTCCAATTGATACCAGAACCAAAACATATCACTCTTCATTCTGGTCATCCTACTTACCACGAAACCTAAAAAGACGACTGAACAGAGCGCTCTGTAGCAAAGAGCAAGGTGCTGACAGGGAGGGGCCTCAGGGAGGCCCGGCAGGGCAGGAGGTGAACCAGCCATCCCAGCAGATGCAGAGATTCTGCTTGGTGATGGGACTGATAGATCAGATCAGGGATATCACCCTAAGAGTATGCAAACTGGCTATTTACAGGATAACTTGAACAAATAAATATGTTAAGTATAAAGTTCACCTTGACAGAGAAGGGAGGTACAAATATAGCAAAGAATCAAAAAACAAAAAAAAACAAAAAAAAAAAAACAAAGCTAGAATTAAGCCCTGGAGGGTGCATCCAAATCATTAGTGGTGATATTAATGTGATATCATGGTAGTAATACATAAAGACAGATTCAGAATATAGATTTGTACAAATACCCTGAGTACGAAGAGGACTTACCCTAGTAAACCCAGTAGCTGAAAGCTTTCTTTGCTTCAAGATGTTGGTTTGCAAATACTTTCTTTTCTTGCTTGTGCTAAAAGGAAACTATCTTTGGAAACATGGACAACTCCAGGACTAGAGTAGGAGAAGAAAAAGGTTATCTGAAATGTCTTATTATGGTAGTATGAGAATGAGAAAAGAAGTACTCGAAGAGAGATACTGCCTGGACACAAAGGTGGCCTGTGTTCCACATGATGGAAACAGATTTAATTTGATGAATAAAACATGAAACCATGAGTTCATACTGATGATAACTAATTTTTAAAATGATCAGCAGATAAGAAATGCAGAGGGGAAAACGAAATTATAAAAATCTCCATTTGTGGCCGGGTGTTCGTAGCTCATGCTACGAACTCAGCAGGCTGAGGTCTGAGGATCGCAGTTCAAAGCCAGACCAGGCAGAAAAGTCCCATCAGACTCTTATCTCTAACCACTCAAAAAACAAAAGTACTGTGGCTCAAGTGGCAGAACACTAGTCTTAAGCACAAAGAGGGTCAGAGACAGCACCCAGGTCCTCAGTTCACGACCCAAAACCAACAAAAACAAAATCTTCATTGGTACTCACTATAGAACAATACATAGTAACAAACATCAAATCATACGTAAACTCGTAGTGAAAGTATGAAAAGAAATGGAATTGTTCATTATCTTAGAATATTTTTTGTACAATACATATTTTTTCAGTGTCAAAATGTACAACTTGTGTTCACTAAGGAGGAAAGATCCAAAGTGATTCTACAATGTAAAGTGGTCTCTAATTTTCAAAATGTCAAGGATATGAAAGTCAAGGAAAGACTAAAGAGCTGCTCCAGGGGGAATGAGACGGAGAAAGACTTTCCTTCTGCTACTAAAGAGTTTGGATGAAGCCAGGCACGCCGGTGACTCACGCCTTTAATCCTAGCTACTCAGGAGGCTAAGCTCTGAGGATCGAGGTTCAAAGCCAGCCCGGGCAAGGAAAGTCTGTGAGACTCTTATCTCCAATAAACCACCAGAAAACCAGAAGTGGCGCTGTGGCTCAAGCAGTAGAGCGCTCACCTTGAGCTGAAGAGCTGAGGGACAGCACCCAAGCCCCATGACCAACAAAAAAAAAAAAAAGAGGTTGGATGAGTGAAAAGTAGAATAGAGCTTCTAGACAAAGGAGTGCTTTGTAAAATTCACTTGAGTTTTCCAATAGTCCTTTCTAAAAACACACTTAGAACACAGGGTGAGAGAACGGTCTTGTCTCTCCCCATGGATAAGTAGGATGGAGGACCTAACTGATGGCACCAGTACTTCCAGTGTTCCCACCTTCCAGTCCATTAATGGCCCTCAACTTGGCAGGCCAGGACAGTAAAGGGGAATCAGCCATTTCAGCAGATGCAGAGATTCTATGCTTGGTTTTGGAGGAGAATACTAAGCATATTAATCAATCCTTCTTCTCAATCCCTCGACTACCCTGTTCCCACAAACTTAACCAAAGAACAGTGGCAGGATGGGTCTAAATGGAGAAGTGCAATGACAATCTTTGAACTTTCATGAAAGATCAACACTGCAAAGATAGTATCTGTCCCCTGGACAAATGGTGACTAAGATAAATGAGGTAGAATGCAGAGAGAAGCAGGCAGGGTGCAGGACACATTAAGCTCCTTCTATATTTGATTTTCTAAGATTTGCCATATTGTTAGCAAACAAACAAAAAAGCAGTCATAAGTGTACCAGGACAGAGACCTGGAGGGCTATCTCCCCTGAGGACAACTTTAACTTTGCATTACATGCAGAGTTGACTAAACTTAGATCCAAATGTAGGTAACTGAATGAAAATAGTTAAGCTCTGAAAAGTAAAACAACCTAATTAAAACCTAAGTAACATATTCCTTCTGGTTACTGAATGACAAGAATATCTCCATAATAACTAGATGTAACATTAAATTAGAAAACAGTTTCAAAGCCTACAATTGGTGTTTGCAACAATTCATGCATTCTTCATAAAGACCTTGTAATTTTTCTTAAAACGATTTAGCTGTTTCACCTTTTTTTTTTGGTCAGTCGTGGGGCTTGAACTCTGGGCCTGGGTGCTGTCCCTGTGCTCTTCAGCTCAAGGTAAGCACTCTACCACTTGAGCCACAGTGCCACTTCTGGTTTTCTAGTGGTTTTATTGGAGATAAGAGTCTCACAGACTTTCCTGCCTGGGCTGGCTTTGAACCGTGATTCTCAGATCTCTGCTTCCTGAGTAGCTAGGATTACAGGCGTGAGCCACCAGCACCCGGCTTGTTTCACACTTCTTAAGTGTTAATTTTAAGAAGGTGTGAGAACAAACCCTCCCCATACAGGAGAAGGGCAGACCTGACAGGACACAGACCATGCTTCAGACAGCCAAAGCTCCTACCCAGGTTTTCAGATCCCGAATATTATATTCTTTCAACTACATAATGCTGATGATACACACGTACTCTTCATATGAAAAGTAAGCTTATTAATGATTTCAAATATCTAAAGGATTTTAAAATGCAGAACTTCACAAAAATATCAGTAATATTTAAATGTTATTTTATAATAGGTTGAAGAACCCCCCTATTCAAAATGCTTGGCAGAAGATGGTGTTTGGGATAATCTTTCAGATTTTAGAATATTTTCATATGTATAATAAGATACATTGGCAATGGAAACCAAGTCTAAACATGAAATCCATTTGTGTCATATAAACCTTACACAGAATCAACATTTTTAATAATTTTAAATAAGGAACACTATTTATGGTGTGAGATTTTCAACTTAACTTTCTCTGTATGTCTAATTACAAAGTTAAAAGTATGAACTTGCTAATTACTCAAAGTCTAAATTCATATCTACTGTATTACTTACTTCTGCATAATAATTCATTATTGGAAATATACATTTAGTATCATGAACCTAGGAAGTATCTTAGTTCCTTGTTTTCCCTTCCTCATGCCCGATAATGACTCTAAAACTACTTTTGGCTGTTTTTCCAATAGAAATTTCCTGGGATGCATGCTTTCTCATTGAGGAACTAAGTGGTTGAGAAAGGCAGCACCAGGATCAAGAAGGGGGATGACTGTCCACTGTGAGCCCCTCAGGGGCCAGACCAGCCACACTGCAGGAGGAACGGAGCTCCTCCTCTCTCACCTCCTCTGGTCCCCAGGAGGATGCTCTTGTAGCATGGTGAGCGCAGGGGGAATTGGCACATACTGCTGCATCTGAAAAAGCCCAGGAAAACTGGAGCCTTGACTTCAAAAGGAATGAAGACTAAGTAAAAACTGTAGAAGATAAGAAGAAAAGAAACATTTTGATTTTAAATACAGCGCATTTTTTCCAGGAAACTCAAGACAGCAAAGGTACTAACTTCTCCTGCCCTGGGATCTGTGCAGAAAAATGGAACCATTAATGTCAGACTCCTGATACTAATTAAAATTCTTAAATAGGTTAAATACATTTAACCAATTTTTTAAATAGTTGAATCCAGCAAGATTTAAAAACACAGACCATTTTTAAACAGTCTCTCTATACCTCCATATGAGGACCCTAAGCCGGTCCTGAGGACATCCCTGCATGCACCTGCCCCTGTGAAGCTGATCGCTAGCTGACTGTGTCCCATCGCACCCTGTAGAACTGAACACACCAAGTATATCCCATGACCCCGTGGATTTTAAGTCTGCATAATTTTTGACCCATTCCAACCATAACTAAAGTAGAGATACATATTCAGACTCAAAAGGCAAAAACAGAGGAAAGACTGCCATATCTGTCCAACTGTCACCTACTGTAGACAATCAAAACAACGCACAAGAGCATTCTCATAAGCAAGTCCATTTCACATTCCTAGAGAGTTATGTAAACGTAACTGAGAAAATGAAGATGCTTCTGTGTATGCTGATACCTGGGCCTCATGGTAACAGTGTTAAACCTCTGCATCACCAGACTGCTAATTCTTATCATTCCCTCAAGAAATTTTTGAAAATGAAGAAGAATGTTAGAAGGGACAATTAACATTTTCAATTAAATAAAATAAATTTTTGTTTATGAAAGTTATGAGAATAAGGGCAAAACTGTCTTAAAATGACTGACATCTCCTGTGATGTAACGAGAATATCAAGCAACTGGTAGGAGCTTAATATTCTAATACAAATGCCTGTGGCCATTTCCTTAGGCTCCCTTCCCACCTTCCAGTCACTACAGTTTCAATAACCAACGCTGATAAACTCTTGGCATCCTGAGAGTGCATCTGAAGAGGACAACGGGACGTGAGCGGGCCTCGGTGTGCGTGGACACATGGTAGCACCTCTCTGCAGGTGAAGACTTGTCACAGGCAGAGCTGGCTTCCAGCCGTGATGCACTCAGCACAGAAGGGTAAGGAGGAGACAGAAGGAGATCAATCCTTTCCCTTGTGACTTTTCAACAGTAACACTAAAATGTTAGTTATTCACATTACCTATTTTTCTCCTGTTCTGTGGCATTCAAACCAGTTAACTACAATAAAAAATATGCATTAAAGTTATATTATTGAAATGTAATGAATAATGACTGCCGGGCTGGAAGCAGACCACACTGAATGAATGTAATCTATTCTTCGGTCGTCCAGAGAGGCCCATAAATGCACTTGGTATTTCTCTGTGCTGTATTTTGCACTTGAATTTCTAATTTAGCAAAAATGTATAAAAAAGTATGTGAGGAGGCAGCTGCTGAGTTAAAATACAACTGTATATAAAAAGAGCTCTACTTATTTTAGTCAAAACAAGGACAGCATTATAGTGGAGAAACTTCTTTTGGTTACCTAAAAACAAATCCTCAAGCAGCCATTTTAAATACAGAAGCAAAGATTCAAATTCAAATTGACAAATAGTCACTGAGTGCGCATTACGTTTAACTAGAGTGAAACACAAAACAAAGACAACAATGTCTAAAGAATACAAAAACCAAAAGGAAAGTGCAGTACGTCACAATCTTGGCTTCACTCTGCCACACCAGGCATGGACGAACTCATCTGACTAAGCCAAGCATGGGATGCTGTGCCACAGGGAGACACATCACAGATGCTGGTGTATCACTGAATGATTAAGAGAAAACCTAAATGTGGCTGTTTGTTAGTTCTGTTTCCTCAGAGATGATCGCTATGACCAACACAGAAAGGAATTCTGGGCAGAAGGAAAACCCCACTTCAATAATGATGTCAAAAGTCATCTCAAATTTATAAGTGAGAGGACAGTGTAACAAAAGGTATAAGCCGGGCGCTGGTGGCTCACACCTGTAATCCTAGCTACTCAGGAGGCTGAGATCTGAGGATCGCGGTTCAAAGCCAGCCCGGGCAGGAAAGACCATGAGACTCCTATCTCCAATAAACCACCAGAAAACCAGAAGTGGCGCTGTAGCTCAAGTGGTAGAGCGCTCGCCTTGAGCTGAAGAGCTGAGGGACAGCGCCCAGGCCCAGAGTTCAAGTCCCACGACCGACAAAAAAAAAAAAAAAAAAAAAGGTATAACTTCTACAAACTAATACCTGTAATTTTCCTTGTATGTTTCAACACACACACGCACACAGACATATTCTGAGTCAATAAGTAAACTCTTCAATTAAAATGCAGAACAGAATCCCACTACTTGGGAGACCGAGCTTTGGAAAATAATATTTCAAGGCCAGGGCACATAGAACAAAGTCCTAGAAACCGCTCTCAACCATGTAATGGTGCATGTCTATTATCCTAGTGACAACAAAAAGCCTAAAATGGTTGGAACAAAGCCAGGTGCACACCTGAGCAGAAAGCAGTATCTTATCTTAAAAATAAGCAGTACACACACACACACACACACACACACACACACACACACACACACACACACACAGAAAGCAGTATCTTATCTTAAAAATAAGCAGTACACACACACACACACACACACACACACACACACACACACACACACACACACACACACACACACACACACACACACACACACCAGCTGGAGTCATAGTTCATTAGTAAAATGCCTGCATAACAAGTGTGAAGACCAGAAGACCTGAGGCCAAACCTCAGAAACATAAAACAAACAAACAAATAAATAGAAAAGGGATCTAAAGAGCTGATATAAAGAGCACAACACAAATTTTAAAAGGGTATAAAGCACAAAATGAACACATTAAAAAAAAAAAAGGATATAAAACATCTCTAAAAATCAGAGAAGGCTTAAAAACCATCCCCAGCACGTTCCTGACTGCAAGTCCAGGAAGATCCTGCCCCATCCACATCGTAGTGGCAGAGCCATCTCCCACATTCTTTCAACCCCTCCCTCGCTCCAAGCCTCAATTCAGTGGTTTGACCTCCAAAACATATTAATTTTTTAAAATAAAATATATCACTGTCTTTAAAACTATCTGGAGAAAACCTAGGTACTTGTTTTTGTGTGAAACAAGAAGATAAAAGATACTTCAAGATCACACTTAAACTAATATCTATCTGCCACTCTCTGGAAAATCAAATACACTGAAGTCTTATCACAGGTCCTGAAGAAAGCTCACAGGATTCTGGACATACCCAGACCTTAAATGAAAACCTATTAAGTACATGCAGCCTTTTCCTGGTGGCACATGCCTACAAACCCTTGCTACGCAGGATTGAGATAAAAGGATCGCAGTTCAAAGCTAGCCCCAGCAAGAAAATCTATGGAGATTCTTACCTCTAAACTTCAAAAAGCCAGAAGGAGAGGTATGGCTCAAGTGGTAGAGCACTAGCCTTAATCAAAAAAGCTCTTGAACAGCACCAGATCCTGAACCCACATCAAAAACAAATCATAGCTTAAATAGGGGCATAGTAATTTTAAGATGAACTTACAGCTAAATGCAGTGAAGTAGAAAAATGCACAATTTTCTTAGTATTTCATATTAAAATATGTTGTCATAAAACTTACTTCCTTTCAGTATTGGACTCTGAACTCAAGTCCTTTTACTTGCCAGACAGGTGTACTCTGCTCTATCACATAAGCCACATCTTCACTCCTATTTATTTTGCTTTTTTTTGTTACCAAATTGAGTTTTCACTTATTCCCCAGCTAGTCTGGACCAGACAAAAAATAGTGAGAACCTATATAAAAAATAAGCGAAAGCTAAAGGGTACATATAATTAGTAGAAAGCATATCTAGCAATTGTAACATCCTGAGATTAAAGCCCAGTACTGTCAAGTGAAAATAAAAAGAAAGCAAAGGAGAAATAAACACTAAATTAGTAATAAAATCAATAAATAAGCCAATAAATTTAATAATTCTCAAACAGAAGCACAAATGGCCAATAAATACTAAAACTGCTCAAAAAAATAACCAGTAACGAAATCCAAATCCAAACAACACTGAGACACTATTTCACCCTAGTCAGAATAGTGATCAAGGAAACAATGAATGCTGCCAAAAATAGAGGTGAAATACTTCTGCACTAATAGTGGGACTCTGAATTTGTCCAGCCACAGTGCACAACAGTACAGTTTCCTCAAAAACTGCAGACAGTAGGGCTGGGAAGGTGGCTCAGTGGTAGAGTGCTTGCCTTGCATGCATGAGGCCCTGGGTTCAATTCCTCAGCACCACATGAGCAAAAAGAAAAAAGCCGGAAGTGGTGCTGTGGCTCAAGTGGTAGAGCGCTAGCCTTGAGCTGAAGAGCTGAGGGACAGCGCCTAGGCCGAGTTCAGGCCCCACGACCAGACCCCCCCCCCCAAAAAAAAAAAACTGCAGACAAACCTGTCCATGTAGGGAAGCAATAAGAAGTTAACATATTAAAGTTACAGCTGGAGCTCAGAGGAGGAGTTAAAATAAACGGGCAAACTCCGGTTACATGTGTTACCAGGCAGCAAAGCACAGAATTTGACTCACAAGCGCAGGACACAGATGCTGGCTTCACCTCCTGAGGGTCACAGCAGCTCACTGTGTCAGTGTAGCCAGCACTTCGGATCTCTCGCAAAGAGTTGTATCCATCATAGAAAATGAATGGTTCCCAGAAACTGCTTGATTAGTGTTTGGAAAAGCAAAACAAATCCATGTCCTCTTGCAGATGGGGAAAGTGACCTGCAGAGCTGAGAGGCACCCCTGAAGGACAAAGACCCCTGCTGTGAAAGACAGAAGCAGGGAACCTGGGGCTCCTGAGGCCCACACACATCTGAAACACCTCAAAGAGGCTGGAAAAGTCCAAACAAGGCAAAAGGCATTGATAAACAACCAACTCTTAAAATAAAGTCCCAGATCATACCATGGAAACATTTGAAAGTACAGAACTAACAAAAATCCTGGTTTGCATAATCCACAGATTTTAATACAATCTTCGTAATGTTTTTATATAGGTCCAAGTCTTCTTTAATTCTACACAATGTTCAATTGTGTAGGATTTTTAAATAAAATGAATAAGCATAAATTTTTTGATTATTTTCAACAATATCAGTTTAATACACCAAATCAAGCACATTACCAAGAAATGACCAGACATGTACTCTAGTAAGAAAGCACAACTAATAATTTGGACAAAAGTAAGCAAAGACTGAAACAGCCATAGTCATTACTTTAAAGAGATGAAAACAGGAAAAATAGAAGGAAAATATATAAAGTCTAAACAGTAAATGCTAGCTAATATGAAAAAATAAGTAAGGTCAACACACTAAAACTAAAAAGTGAAATATAAAAGAAAAAAGAATTTTGGGGTTTTAACACAAAGAAATGGTAAGTTTAAGGAGATATACCTGATTATACTGATTTTAACATTCAATAATACAAACATGAATCAAAAGATCAAACAGTACCCCACAAAAGTGTACTACCTTGCATGTGAATTAAAAATGAGTATCTTTCAAGACTTATTCATTGACTGTGCAAAGCACAGTCCTGGTGAATTCTAAGATATGATCAAGACAGGGCTCAGGCCCAGCATTCAAGCCTCACGACCAAAAAACAAAAATAATAATGAGTAAAAAAAATAAGGTTTGAGTCATGGCTCAAGTGGTAAAGCACAAGTATAGCAAGAGCAATACTATGAGTTCAAAGCCCCAGTACAGACATAAAAGGGGAAAAGAAAACAGGTAAAAAAGGAAATCATAAAACTCTGAGCAGGACTTGCTTGATCCAAACTGCTTCTCTGAGAATGGTGTAAGACTAACAACAGGATACAACTATATAATAATATTCAGTTTTTTTAGGGGGGGAGGATACAGGGGTAAGTCATGGGGCTTGAACTCTGGGCCTGAGCCCTGTCCCTGAGCTCTTCAGCTCAAGGCGAGCTAGCCCTGTGCCACTTAAGCCACAGCACCACTTTTGGTTTTCTAGTGGTTTATTGGAGATTGAGTGTCTCACAGACATTCCTGCCTGGGCTGGCTTTGAACCATGATCCTCAGATCTCAGCCTCCTGCGTAGCTAGGATTACAGGCATGAGCCACCATTGCCCAGCTAATTGTAACTTTCTAAAAAAGATATATACAAGAAACTCCTTCCCTTGCATGCTAACCTTGTCCTTTTAGGCCCTGTGCTGGAGCTCTGTGACACACAAAGCCCTGGTCCTGACCCTTCCATCCCTCCCACGTCACAGGAGCTGTGGGTCAAGGGTACACCTTCAGACCTGACTTCCAGCCTCTGTTCAAACTCTTTAAAATACCCACTGCAGTGGCTGTCAGTATTTCAAACCTACCTCTCCATTCCTAAGGCAGCGCAAAACGTGTGTGGCCCCTTCTCCACTCCATCACGGGCGCTCTCATTTTCCCACCGAGCGTTCCATTGAAGGACAGTCTTTTTTTCGCACATAATATACAGTCAGTACTTCATCGAGTGCCATCAGTTCTTCAAAATGCATCAAAATCTAACCACTCAGTGAAGCCCAAACCACTATCAACTCTTCCTTGGATTCCTTCTCCCAACCACGACCTTCAGGCTCAGACTCATGACCCTCAAATACTCAAACTGTTCAAGGAAACAGCACAGATTATTTTAACTAAGGGATTTCTAATCCTGGACACCCTGAACATCCCTTCATTTTGCTGATAAGCCACAGAAAGCTCTGGAAGGATAACCTCAGGCTAATTCTCCCAGTGGACCGCAAGTTTATCTCAAAATTCCTTCCTCATACTCCACAAGGAATTCTTTCCACCCATCTTTACCTTGCTCTAAAGTAATAAACCAAGTGGAGCTCTAGAGAATTGACAGTCACTTAAGGTCTGTATAAAACTAAGATGCCAGCCCAGGCAGTTAGCACAAGCCTATGACTCCCACACTCGGGAGGCTGAGGCAGAAGGATCAAGATCCAAGATCCAGAGACCCTAAACAGGGACATGGCTCCAGTGGTAGAGCACCTGCCCTGAGTGCAGACATCAGTACCACAAAAACAAAACAAAACGACAAAAAGCAGTTCCAAGCCAGGACGGGCTCCATAGTGAGGCCCTAAGGGGGGAAGGAGGGGAGAGACCTTGGAAGGTGGCTCAGGGATATAGAGTGCTCGCCCAGCATGCATGAAGACCTAGGTTCCATTCCTCAGAATCACATGAACAGAAAAAGCAGGAAGTGGCACTGTGGCTCAAGTGGCACAGTGCTAGCCTTGAGCAAAAGAGGCTCAAGGACAGCACCCAGGCCCAAAATTCAATTTGCCCCAGGACCGGCCAAAAATAAGAAAAACAAAACTACACAAAACAAAGGTGCCATCAACCTCAGGTTTCCCCATTAGCACATATTTCTATGTAGAGAGAGGGAAGACATTAGACAGAGAACCAGTCAAAATTCAGAAGCGCCAAGCTAAAATACCCTGCAATGGGGCAGGGACTGGGCTGACAATCTGTAGTTAGACTTCATGACTCCTCCAGCCTTCACAATTCAAAATGAGGAACATCACTTCTAAGAGTGACAGAACAGGTGAAAATGTGGAAGAAAGTGGACTCTTACTTTACTCAGGCAAAAACAATAGCAACAAAAGCACTTAAAAAAGCAAAGTCTTCATGGCAAAGATCTATTTTATACATAAACCCAATTACACAACTTTTGTGGTTATTGTTGAAGACTTGCGGAGTATTTTTTAGGAGTTAGAACTCTGAGGATGCTCTATCAGCTTATAATTTCCAGCAAAAGATAAAATGAAAATTTCCACATTTACTACTCACAGACAGTCCAACCTCGATGTTCATCATTATACCCAGAACTCCACCTATAAACCCCATTACAGTATTCCAACATTGTTTTACTTATTGTTAATTTCTACTGGATTGAATTGTGCCAGCAATAAAAAACAATTAATCCATACCTCATAGAAACTTTCCATCTCAGTAACACACAGAATTACAATATCACACATTTGTTTAACAATTATCCAACATATAGATTTTTGTTTTTAGCAATTGTGTACTAGTAGTAACTGTACCACATTTTAATGCCTAAATCTTATACCAGAAACTATTAAAAATTAAAAGCCTCCCTCCAGGGTTTTTGAGTGTGAGTGAATGTGTGTAGCTGGCCCTGGGTTTCATGGGGAACGGACTCCAGGGAGCCCCACACAGTCTTGGCCTATCACCTACACAAGACTGCCTATAGCTTTTACATCAATTCTAGATTATTCATGATAGCTAATATAACAGCAATTCTACGTAAAGTTGTACTGGAGTATATTGTTTAGAAAGAAAGACAAGGAAAAAGTTTGTGAATGGGCAGATAAAGTCATTTTTAATTGTTTCTTTTTTCTGGAAATGCAGGGGTTTGAAGTCAGGGTCTCCTCACTGAGAGACAAGTGCTGTACCATTTGCGCCATACTCGCAGCCATTTTTACTGCCAGCATTTCTGACAGTGTCCCCTTTCCCCTCAGCCAACCTGGACGGGACTCAACTGCCGCTACACCCTGCCTAGGTGGACTGTGAGCATGCACAACAATGTCCACCGTGTTTTGCCACCAGATCTTGCTAACTTTTTTTTTTTGCCTGCACAGTTATCAAACCACAGCACTTCTATTTTTTGACCTACTGTGTAGCTCAGGTTACAGATATATGCCACCATGCCAGCCCTTCTGCTTTCCCTAAGTCAGTAGCTGATCCACTGTTGGTAGCATCTAGAATACAGAATCTACAAATAAAGAGGGTTGAGTTTATATTACACCTTAGGAATGACAAAATGATTACTAAAAGATTTTCACATATAAATTCTACAAAATAAAATATGCGGAAGAGGTGAATAGATATATGAACTCAAGAAGAAAACAAAATGTAAATTTTCTGCCACTCAAAGATGCATTTATTCATGTATTTGTAAATAAATGATAGTGGGTGCCATGATATTCACAAATGTATTTAAGTGGTGTCATCATTTACACTAGGTTTTAAGTGGCATAACCATCTGCACTAGACATTACTTCCCATGCACATATATATATGTACTTAGTTGTCAACTTACAAGCATGGTGAGGTATAGAAGCTTTACAAATGCTGGGGCAGGTCGGCAGTGCTGTGTGGTACAGCCCATATGGTTCTTCCACCTGGTGCTCACTCTACGAGCACCCTCCCATGAATAGCCAGGGCACAAAGAGGATAAACTCCTCCACAAATGGTCAGAATTCTGTGTGAACTGGTTGTTGCTCCTGACTTTTAAAACACTTTCTTCCATAAGTATGTGTGTTACAAGCCACATTGCATCATTAAGCCAAAGCTCCCTATTTTGGTCCCATTTCACAATCTTTGTACTTTCTGGTTCCTCCAAATGGGTTATTGTTTATACACTCTTTCTCATCGTCCAAGTTTCCACTTACAATGCAACAGGACACATAACATTTCTTTGGATAATTTCCTACAACTACATGTGAGTCTAGTCTACAATTACCCCACAAAGAGTGCTTAATGGAAATCCCCACCTCATGGCCAGCCTGCATTCCTGACACCTAGTACAGGATCTTTATCTTCCAAGGTCAGTGTCTCAGATGTCTCACTACAGTGATAGGAATCGGACTGGCACACTTCATTCTCTATTCCCACAACATAAAATCAGGCATAGTCTTGGAAAATGTTTACATGTTAATAATATTCAAGAAATTAAGGTGATTACATGATAGAATAGACTGGATTTAGAGCATTCTGCTATGACAGGTGTATACAAAATTTATTCAATTTACTCCTCATGAGAACTTTCTAAAAAGTGCTATTTTCCATACATTTAGTTAAATAAACTGAGTAGTAGAGTTTAAATCATTTAGCCAAAATATAATAAACTGCCAGTGTTATGTTAAAACCTCAAGTCTTTGATTTAAATAACCCTATGCTAGTGCTTTATGCTTTATGCTATTGTATTTCCCTGCAGTATTTTTCAAGTTAGTTCACATGAGTCTCAAAACAATTTATTGTATCTGCTATACAGATAATGAAACTAACGCTAAGCAAGAAACGGGATTCACGGAAAGAATCTGAGCTACTTGGGAATACAGGTCCACAAACCAGGCTCCAGGTTTCATTCTACAATACTAAATACACATGCTAGAAGAGACTTAAAGTAAGTGACAGGAGGTGATATGGCTTGATACAGAAAAGACTTAGTAAAACTAAGATAATTAGTTATCAGATAAGTTTTCCAGTATATCACTCTGTGACAGTAACACAAACAACCTGAGATATGACAAAGATTTGTCTTAAGGACACAATGCCTAGTAATAAAAATGTAAACAGTCCATGTATTACTTATGAGTAAACTATTTTAAAATTTCAAATGATTCAAATAATTACCACAATTTCTTTTTAAGTGTGTTAGTGAGGGAAGCCAGGCTCAGAGAGACAAACGACGCATGTTTTCTCCCATATGTGGAAGTTAAACCTAAACTACATGGGGACATGATAAATTGCACAGGCACAGCATTCACACACAGTGAGACCAAAAGAGGATACTCTTAGGAAAGGAACACAAAGGCCCAATGCCTATATGCTTCTGATCATACAAAATAATCTTTATCAAAATGAACTCCAGGGGCTGGGAAGGTGGCGTAGTGGTAGAATGCTTGCCTAGCCTGCATGAAGCCCTGGGTCCGATTCCTCAGGACCACATAAACAGAAAAAGCAGAAGTGGTGCTGTGGCTCAAGTGGTAGAGTGCTAGCCTTGAACAAAACAAGTTCAGGGAAAGTGCCCAGGCCCTAAATTCAAGCCCCAGGACTGGCAAAAAACAAACAAACAGGAAATGGAAATAAGGGGTTTTTTCTCTTTGTTGCAGAGAGAGAGAGAGAGGAAGAAAGGAAGGAAGGAAGGAAGGAAGGAAGGAAGGAAGGAAGGAAGGAAGGAAGGAAGGAAGGAAGGAAGGAAGGAAGGAAGGAAGGAGTGTTAGAAGCTGGACAGTTTTTCTAATGTATACATGCATATGGACCTCCAGAAAAATAAAATAAAAGAAAGACTTGAAAGAGCAATAATGGTGAGAAATGAAGCAGGAGCATCAAACTTTTCTTATAAGACACCATACTGCCTTGCTCTGCTTGCCTAATGGTTAAACTGCTTTAAATAATGAAGAATTAAATCTGAAAATGAAAATTTTCTAGCTAAACTCATAAACAGAATTTATACACTCTTCTCCCACTTTCCCAGGTTGGGTAGATAAGACTTGTTAGCGGAATGTCTTCGTCCTCATCTAACTGTACTTAAGACATCAGCAGGAAAAAAATACTGATTGGTCAACCGAAGGCAAGTTGCTGCTCCAAAATATCATTAAATTTAATAGTATATTTTTTATATTTCTCTTCCCTTGTTACAGAAAACATAATTCTGTGGGGAAAATAAAGATAATTATGGTTATCAAAAAATCCAATAATGTTAGACTTATGTTGTAGTCTGTATGCTTATGTTGTAGTCTGCTACCAAACATTTTGCATTGAAAGTCTAAGTATTTATCTCTATCACTACTATAACTATAAATAGGAAAGTATAAATCAGACATTGTGATGGTTCAAGTACAGAATTTAGGAGCAGAAAGCAGAAAAAATTTCAGCAATATATGACAAATTCAATTATTTATTTAGGCTCAAATCTGGTAAAATGTAATCAAAGACAAAAATGCAATCAAAGCAGATTTCTAAATTGCACAAGATGATGAAAAGACAAGATTATTTTCATTATGGAAATTCTGACCTAGAGCCTAAGTGAAAAGAAGAAAGAACCTTCCTCCTGGAGGATGGCTACATTCTAGAAAGGTCTTTCATCATATAAAAATGTACCTCTGCAACGTAACATAACTTCAAAATATGGGGAAAGAAGGTCATTTTTAAAAGTAAACTGTTGTTATAAGGTAACTTTTAATTTGTGCACATAATGTAAATTGCTATGGTGAATGCACGTCAGGTCACTGGAACAACGGTAGCTGAATTCAGATGTGACCCAGCAGCCCAGGTGTTCAGGAAAAGTGCTGTTAACAGTGAGGATTGATGATCTAATCAAACTGTCACAGCCAGATCCTCGGCAGGGTGGGTTGGAGGGAGGTGGAGGAGGATAATATTCAGAAAGCAAGCACATGCTTAGTGTTACTTTAAATTGATGCTGACATTTTCAATTGTGAAAAGAAATTTTTTCCTAAGTAATATAGGAAACAACTCAGCTAACCTTCCGGAGGGTATCAGAATCATCATAGTAGGTTGTTGTGTAAAAGCTAACTTCTCAGAAATGTGAGCACATATGAAATACAAATAATCGGGCGTTTTGGAGATTTACTACAGTAATCAACATTTTAATTACTTTCTGTTTTCTTAGATGTACAATACTACTGCAATGAATATTCCCTCCATGCACAAAGCAAGCCATATTTTCAGCCCGGTATTTGCATCTGGTGGTGAAAAATTCCCACAAGAATACACATAAACAAGAGTCACATGCTGATTAATCTAAAACTTCTAAAGTCACGTGTTAATTAGAGTAATTAATATGTTCTTTCCTGGCAATGTTTCACATTGATCATATGGCATGCATACAAAAAGTATGACTGGATAGCCTGCTTTAGAAACAAAATGGCTTAGGAAGAAATACTCAGAAGTGTATTTTTTGTTTGGCTTTGGGGTTTATGGTGTTTTGGACTGAACTCAGTCTCACTAAGGACATACTCCACTCTGAGCTAAAATCTTAGCTCCAAAGGATTTGTTTGTGTTGGATTTTTTTAATCATTGAAAAAGGACATTTTATAAACCATAGTGCCTAATCTTTTAAATAATTCTTTCATAAAATCTCTAGGTTGGCCTATAAATGTGATAATTAATGAATAACTGAGATGTGCAAGAAGTAATCTGTACAGGAAATATTCTTCTCTCAAAGAATGAAATATGTGCAACTTCAAGTATCGTTAGTCCAGAGATGATCTTCTCACTGAAGGCTGCAGTGAGTGGATACTAACAGTGTGCAGAAAGACTTTGGCCTCTATCACCCAGGATGCATTCCAGTTATTCTGTATGCTGGGCAACCTGCTGGGTTTTCGATATGCAACCTTTACTCTTCAGCCAAGGACAATGAAGTTTGTTAAATTGCTTCATGTTTTCAAAGCACGTTATAAAGCGTTCTCGTGAAAATTTTTCACTCCGTCATTCCTGACCTTTTTGAAACAGTGCCCCAGTAAGAATTAATATTGATAAAAACCATATTATTGCTGTCAGTCACTGCAGACACATGGACCCAAGGTAACATAACACAGCTTCCTGATTCTTCAGACATGTAAGTATGACAGAAAAAGAAAAACTGAACTTCTTTCACATCTGAGAACTGACTTATACGTTTTCTGGTAAGAGTTATCTGTACATCCAAAAACGACCACTAAAATTGTTGCAATAAAACCTTAAGATTTAAAAAGCTACATAAAGCAATTTATCAAAATCAACTTAAATATTGCTAACATCTGACTAAAATATTTTTCAAGTAAAAAATTAAAAAAAAAAAAGATTTCAACATTTTTCACTTTTTATTAAGAAGAATCCCACAGATACCACAAGTGCCCTCCGATTAGCAAATCTTTTTCTGGGAGTAGGGTATGTCCCAGGCTGCCCCTTGACGGTGGGGTCGCGGGGAGCAGGCAGCCCCTGGGCAGCACTGCCTGCACACACCCCTAGAACCTCCCTCCATCACCTGCTGGCTTCCAGGACGTCCTCAAGAACCTCAGGGGACAGAGGGGAAGCCAGCCATGGCTTCCAAAAGTTGTAGGGCCTCAGGTGGGTAAGGTATCTGCATACACGGCACTTGACTCTGACAAGCAACAAAAATGGCTAAGAATTACAAAGTGGTAAAGATGGGCCTAGCTCAAACTAACAATCACCCACAGTTAGGAAAGGGGAAAACTAATTTTAAGTAAGAGGATTGTATTATTGTAATAATTTTTTCCATCAAAGCACTCTAAATGAGTAGAATCTTAGAACTAATCTGAAGCAAAGCAAATGAGAAATTTCATTAGAATTTCATGTTGTCAAATATTGCCATACCAAAAAAAAAAAAAAGGTAGATTTATTTAATATACAAGTAACATATCCTCCTTCCTTGAGATTACCCATAACCAAGCCATACACTGCGGGAGGAAAACCAATCAAATACATAAAAGCTCAGAGACTATCCTTGATGAGATAGATTTGTGATTGATGTTACTTTATTCTTTGCATCCATATATGTTAATTAGATGTTTTATTAACACAAAAATATTTCTACTGTTATTTTTGTTTTTTTTATTTTGAGTACAACATCTGGAACTCAAGAGTCTCCCATTTGCTGGATGAGTGTTCTATCACAGGCCATGTCCCAGGTTCTTTTGCTGTTGGTTATTTTCTTAACCTTGCTTGGGGCTGCTTTAAGCCATGAGCCTCTGACCCTAGCAGCTTAGATCCCCAGCAGGCGGGGCCAAGACCAGTTTGTTTTTGAAATAGATGTCACGAAACTCTTGCTCTTGCGTAGTGGGTCTTGAACCATTATCCTCATGTCTCTACCAACCAACTAGCTGGGATTAGAGGAATGAAACACCACAGCAACTTAACGTGTTTGAAACAATTCTGATGTGAAATGAGATGGGAAATTTCCTGGGATGTTTACTGTCCATATAAAGTAGTTCACACACTCCGTCATTTTGACAATAAGTGGCCTAAATTAAGAGGCCACTGGGATAGGCAGCAGGCTTGTCCACAAGCAACACACATGCCAACACTGAATTTACGTCTAACAACTAGATCACATGTGTCAAATGCAACTCAACCAACAGACTTATATTTGTATCTGCTATTATGCAACTATGTTCAAAGTATCAGTTTATGTCTCAATTACAGAAATTATAAGGTCTGTACAAACAGTACTTAACTGTTGCCATTTTTCAATTTTTTGAAAAAAATTTTAAAAAGACAAAATGAACACCTCAAAGCTCTAACAAATGATTGAGGAATATTCTATTTACCACTGATAACTTTACACTGCCATTTTCATGGTCCACACTTGTGACACTAAATTACTCATACTATAAACAGCAAATGTGATATAATCAGCCACTATGAGATTAATTTTGAAGTCAAAAATGAAAGGAAATAGAAGTTTATGGGATTAATGGGCTGGGAAGTTGACTCAGTGGTAGAGAGCTTGCCTTGCATGCCTGAGGCCCTGGGTTCGATTCCTCAGCACCACATAAGCAAAAAAGAAAAAACGTGGAAGTGGAGCTGTGACTCAAGTGGTAGAGCGCTAGCCTTGAGCTGAAGAGCTGAGGGACAGCACCCAGGTCCAGACAGAGTTCAGGTCCTATGACTGGACCCCAAAAAAAAAAAAAACTAAAGAAAGAAGTTTATGGGATTAATTACATATTCATTAAATAAGTATGTGTGCTGGGAATAATATGATACACTAAATACTTTAGTAAATATTTTAGATTTTTCAGCTAGTTTCTACTTATCATGACCAAAACAAAAAACAAAAAAATACTAATTGATGATTGATGTAAGAATTTATACAATAATTACAATTATTATTTCCAAGAATTCATAATAGAACCAAGGAATATCACTATAAAATTGGATACCATACTTTCTCATTTTTTTAATAAAAAGAAACCCTAAAAAATGCTTAAGCACAAATAAACTTTCAATTGGAGGGAGGGTCTTCTTAAAACATCAGTAAAATTGTTAAAATTATGCTGTTAACAAGCTATGTTCAAGCTGCAAATAAGGGTTCCACTTGTTTTGATCCTAACATAATAAAGCGACATGTTACATAAATGTTTTCTTATCAAGAGGGAATACGCCACTGACAAACGCAATCAAGTGATCTGACAATCAATAAAACCCACATTCAGCAGAGAGACAATTCCTGGATTGTAGCTTCCATTCTTCC